>NW_023658065.1:67500-77500 GCF_015228065.2 Penaeus monodon
ATTTTTTAACGAAATAAAACCAAAACAAAAATTCGGTAAATATTAGGAACAGGAACGTGAAAATGAAACTTACCGGGTTTGTTTCAATTTCACGGGGTTCTCTTCAAATAAAAAAAATATAAATTTTATATCTAAAAAATTAAATTCAAATTATTTATTTCACCCCTTTTATAAATATATTTTATAAATAAATATATAAATTTTATATATATATTAAATATAAAAATAATATTTTATAAAAAATATATAATATATATATATATATATATTATAATAATATATAAATTGTATATATATATATAAAATTAGGGAAATAATAATATAATTAATCTTCAACCTATTTAAACCCTTATTATTTTTGGGGAAAATGGATTTTGGAAAACCCTGGGGGGAAGGGAATATCCTGACTACCATTTCTGCTGCTCCTCCATGAGGTCCATTATCAAAGGTCCATAATGGGCTTGAATTTGGAATCCCCTCAGGGAGATCGGATGGTTTTCCCTGGTCATAATTCCCTTTTAGGCATATACAAACTGGGTTACATAAAACTATCAGATGTTTCAGTTCTTTCCATTTTTCATGAATTCCCTGACAGTTCCACTGGATTAGGGTATCCAGTTCTTTAAACTACCCCCTTCATAAGGTGTTTGGCAGCATTTGTGGTCAGGTTGCCCACACATTTAGGCTGTCCCTTTACAGGATCTTGGAAGAATCTATTGAGAGGTTGTTTACCCGTGGAACTAGTTTCCACAGGTTTCCTTTTGACAGGTTTAGGATTCTTTGCCTGGGCAAAGGACGGACCTGAGCCTTTGCTTCAGGGGCATTCTGCCTAGCAGCGGAGGCTCCTGTGGATGTGGTGGCAGCTGGAGCTGTCACCGTTGAGGCCTCTGGAGCCCTGCCTGACGGTCCAAAGACCCCACTTTGAAATAAGTCTTTGAACAGGCTCAGGATTCCTCTGCCTGGGCGAGGGCCGTACCTGAGCCTTAGCTTTAGGGGTATTCTGCCTAGCAGCGGAGGCTCCTGTGAATGTGGGGGGCAGCTGGGCTGTCACCGTGAGGCCTCTGGAAACCTTTCCTGAGGGCTCCAAAGACATTCCTTTGGGAGGAGTCTCCTCAATAGACCCCCCACTCCAACTCCGTTTTGGCGGAATTCCCCGAGACAGTTTCAGCAACTGGGAACAATGGTTTAAAGGAAGTGGGAGAGTGTGTGGTGTAAGAAGCACCCGAAGGGAAGGGTTGGTTGGAAGGAGGATGGGCTAGAACCGAAGCAAAGGATTTACCTGGCTGTGCAAAAAAGCTCACGGGCACGTTTCTTTTCCTCTGGAAAACTAACTTCTCCTTTTTCCTTATTACCAATACTTCTTTTTCAAATTTGACCTTTTACATTTCTTTGAAGAAGGTTCATGAGCTTCTTTGCAGTGGTAACAGCATATTGGACCTGGACAGTTTTCATCTCCTTTATGACCTGTTATACCACACTTTGCACATACTCTTGGTTGTCCATTTTCCTCAAAACGGGAAGAGTTGGCTCCATGCCCATTAAACCTGGCAGTGGAAAACACCGCATAGGGTTGGTCACATATGGCTTTACCTTGAGGTGGTACCATACCAACTTAACTGATTCTGGAAAAGGGCTTATGTGTTAAAAATTAGGAGAGCTGGTACGACTGTTCCAAACCCTCAAATTTCTTCTTAAAACGTTTACTGCCATACATTAAAAAATTTTCTAGTTTCCCTAACAGTTTCTCCTCAGAATACCACATTAGGGGAAAAAACGATTCCCTTATACTGATTGAGGACCTTTTGAGGAGAACATGAACTTGAGCCCCAGGGATGTTTCATATCACACGCAGACTGTCACTCTCGTCTGGTGACGAAACCTAAATTATTAGGTACCATCTCGCTGTGGGGTGATGCGAGGATCACGTTGGGAAAACCTCAACTATTTTCCGAGTACTTCAAAAATATCCAAGATCCATGATTGATACACCATCAGTGATCTTTACTACTCATATTTACCAGGTAGATTTCCCTAGTGGATTGAGGAGGACTTTCCCCCTTTTTACCTGGTTTGGGAGCCCGGGAACCATTACAATTCCCCTTCTTGCCCTTTGGAAGTGGAAAGGTTCCAAAAATGACAAAATGGGGTGTTCCAGAGGGAATGGTTGGGAGATTGCTTTGGTCGTCAGGGAGAGATCTTTGTAAATTTGTAGTAGTCAATACAAATTAGAATTCTTTATTTTCCCCACCCTCCACCCCCCATAGAGTCCAACAAGGGGAAGCTATAGTTGGTCAAAAATCTCCCAACAGCCACAGGGGTAATGAGTAAATATATGCAGCCACTATTACAGTACTGATGGCAGTCGCGGGACCATGCGCTACCGAATGGAATAGTGCCTGCTTGACCCTAGCCATATTTGACCAGCTGATTCACTTGACCACGCCTTATCGAAGCCACCGTCTAACCAGAATAAAGGACCAAAGAGGTGTGTTACTAGCTGCAGGGCGCCCGTGTGCAGCATCGCTTAACCTCCCGGACTCCTTTCTCCTGGTAATACGGGATGCCACGCACGGAGTTTCCTGGTCCAAGATGGAATGAACCAGGGGTGGATGCACCATCCCCTCTCAAAGGCCTTGGTGCACCCGGAAGCCATTTTGTCTCATCCCTCACTGGGACCCCTCCCGTATGTGTAGCCCTCTGTCTGGCTACCAGATCATTGGGACCTCAAGCCCCCCCACCGCAGCAAGGCGGCTTCCGTTAGGGGGGTGGTGTATCAAAACTAATGCCACAAGAAACAAAAGTTCTCTTCGTAAGACCACAAAAAAAAATCCTCCTTATGACAACATTCGATAGACTACAAGCACCTCTCCATGTCAGATCCTCTTGTGCCATCCTTGGTTTAAACCTTTAATACCTCTTTCGATTCCCCTTGCATATCAATTCAAAGGCCGCCTTGGCAAGAAAACCTTACATTCGCTTTTGATTTAAAAGTGCAGCCCCACGCATGAAGCTGCATTATACAAATCACTGATTAAACCTTTCCTCACATACACACCACTTGCACTCACACAAACAGCATATACTAACAAACACATACACCAGCTTGTTCAGAATAAAGCACTCAGATGGGTCTATATGATCAATTGGGATCGATTTATTACAACATCTGAACTCCAGGAGGAAGCTTCTCTGCTTCCTTGAACATAAGTGGCGTAGGTTACTCTGTGCTTGGCATACCAGCTGGTTGCATAGACTTTAAAACCATCTCTCGTTTCCGGGCCCGGGAAAATGGGATTAGGCGATGATCTCTTTTCTTGGCATGGGGCGAAGAAGTGGATGCAGATATCTAAGCTTGGCCACATCCTTTTAAGCCACCTCCTACTTCATTTTCACCTTCCCACTTCCCTATCCCTTTTTTTGTTCAGTTTGCTTGTTTGTGTTTTTTTTTTCTCGTAGTTTGTTGTTACCTTTTAATTTCTTAAGTTTAATCTTTTTTTTCCCACAGCCCTCATATCCCCACTTTTAAATACTTTCACCTTGTAAAACCCGATGCTACATGACTGCCATAAATTCACCCTCACTATTCATTGTCCTTTGCCATAGGTGGACCCCAAAATCCTGTATCCTTTCCCCACCCCTCCCACTGGTACCTTACATACCGAGAGTTGGCCGGCTGCCCTCCCATGCAGCCCCATGTGGCGGAGGGGAAAAACCCCCTGTGCCCAAGGACACCTGCAACAAATGATTCAAAATGCGCTGGGCTACCCCCACCCTTTTCTCCTTTCAAAGAATCCACCACACTCCTTTCTCTTCTAAAAATCATTTCCCTCCCCCCTTATCCTTCTACTATCCCCATTCTTCCTTCCCACTTTTCTTTCCAAACTTGTAACAAACTTTTTAACTGTGTGTTTACCAATAAACCACACTGTTGACCCTCAGAGATATAGTCCAGTTTAGCCATGAGTCTGTCACCCTCCTTGAAACCGATCCCTACCTTCACCATTACCTGCCTTCGCCAAGAAATATTGGTTTATAACCTCAACCGATGGCTGGCGTTGGTTGCTGTTACATCTGAGACGTCTTTATACTGGGAGTCAAAGTCAATGTCCCCATCAATGGTGGGGTCTGACATTGTGAAGTTCTCACTGATTGAGGGATCTTCATCTATGGAGAGCCCTGGAGCTCTGACTTTTGTTGGCTTGGCTTTTCTCTTTTCAGGCTCTGTCTGTGTCTTTTTCCTTTGCTGGCTCGCATGGGGAAGGTCAGTTGTTCTAGCACTAACTGCATAGATGTAGCCTTTTTTTGGCTATGCCTGTGAAGACTAGGCTACGGGTTTGGGGTAGGGAGGGGAGTTTCGTCCTGAAGAGGTGTCTGGTGTCAGTTGGGGAGATGCTTCCTTCCTTTAGGAGGTCAAGGAGCCTTTTCCTTTTGTTCTATCCCAGGCATGGGGTGCTGAGAGAGGTGGAACAAAGTTTTGGTCGCTTTTAGCAACCTTTTGTCGCTTGAGGGCTGCCTCCTTCCTGAAAGAGTTCCAGACAAAATGCTCTTGGCACAGTTGGACATTTGACTGGTTTTGTCCCTTTGTCCTTCCTAAGGCACACCTCGGGTTGTGTGCCTGCTACAGACCCCGCATTTGGGGTTGGCCTTGCTGCTAGCCTGGTGGCAAATAAAGCACAGGAGTGGCTCAGGCACATAATTTCTGAGGTTGTAGGACCCCAGTTACCAGATCAAGGGTAGTGATTGGGACCCCTTTCAGGGTCACCAGGACTTGCCTGGTTGGGGTCTCCCTATCGACAATCGGGAAGCCCCCCCGACCTGTGGGTTGATGTGATCATATCCACATTATAAAAAAATGAGAAGCCAAGTAGCGCCACCTTTATTTTTCCTGTCGCCGGGACTCATTGGTGTGAGACATTTTCCTCCATCTTTAAGCTCCTCCCTTCCTGCAGGAAATTCAGGGTAGCTCGGTCTTTAGGGACAATGACCATGCCCCAGTCTCTGGTAACCTGGTTTGACAACCAGATTTCTCTCTGCATCTCCAATGATTTACCAGCTGGTAGGCTTTATCGAAGCTTTCAGGTCTAGAGGAAACCTTAAACTGTGGAAAACACCTAAGGGGTCCCGACTCTCCCTCTGAGTCGTCTCCGGCCTAGGTCGTTTGGACCGCCCTTCGGCTTTGATTTGGGCTTTGGTCCCAGAAGCAGCTGTTGGTTTGGTTGGTTCAGTTTGTGCTCTATCTTTGGTCAGGGGGGACGTCTGAGGGAAGTAGAGGTCTCCCTGATTTAGGTATAGGTTAGAGAGGCCAGCATGAGAGTCCATTGCTGGACAAGCTCATGGACAAACATTTTTTTGGGGGATGGGTTCTCTGTCTTGTACATTTTATGAGCAGGTCTGACAGAATCAACCTATGCTTTGGATTTTCTCTCGCCACTAGACGCCTCATAGTGACTGCTATGATCTTTGACTTACATGGTTCATCAACTTTTGTCTCGGTTTGTCGGGGCTTTTGTAGGTTGTTTGCCTTGAAATTTAGCAGTTATTTCATTTCTTCACACCCCCATTTCCCCCATAGAGTCAAACAAGGAGAAGCTGTAGGTTTGAGCTCATGTCTAACAGCTACAGGGGTGGCGAGAGGGTATATGCAGCTAATAGCCATTTTAACGGCACTCACGGGACCTACCAAAAGGCGCCATGAGTGCTTGACCCTAGCCTCCCGAAGGAGACCAGCCCAATGACCGACCGGGCCAGGACCACCAACTTGCTGGAATAAGGGACCAAAGAGGCATCTTGCTAGCCGCAGAGCATACTCATGAATTACATCGCTTAACCTCCTGGACTCCTGTCTCCACAGGCACAAAGGTGCCCCGCGGCAAACACGGGGTAGGTGAAACCCCTGGGGAGACACCCGAGGGGATATCATTCCACCTACAAGATAGGCATCATGTTTGGAAACATTTAGTCATCTTCGTCAGTGAGCCAACCACAGAGAGGGAGCTAAGGTCCTGCACCTCTTCCAGGCGATTCAAGTTGCAAAAAAATCGAGAGGAGGTAGCTCAGTGACGAGACTTTACCTTGATCCAAAACCTGTCTCGTGATCGGAGGCGGGGACAGGAACCAAGCACCCCCCATTCTGTGACATAATGGAAGTGCCGCGATTGACGGCTAGTTGTTTTCCTTTATTTGGGTTTTTTTTCGACTGATACACAGTATTTGGAATATAATATCGTAGATGGCTTTGATATTATAATTTATTGTACTATAAATAAATCCCCAGTATAAATACAAATTTGAACGAAAAGCGAAGATAAGTGATTACCGCCTATTCATTTCCTGTCACGTGACCGTAACTGTCGGGAAAGACTATATGTACACACACACACAACACACACACACACATACACAACACACACACAAAACACACACACACACACAACACACATATATACATATATATATATATATATTAAAAATAGATATATAATATATATATATACAAAAACAACACACACACCAACACACACACACACACATATGTATAATATATATATATATATATATATATATATATATATATATAAAATATACACACGCATACACACACACTATATAAAACACACACACACACACACACACACACACACACACACACACATATATATATATATATATATATATATATATAATAATATAATATATTATTGTGTAGGGGTATATATTATATATATATATATATATATTAAAATATATATATATATGTATGTATGTATATATATGTAAAAGTATATATTTATATATATATATAAAAAATAATAATATATATAATATATAATATATATATACACATGTGTGTGTGTGTGTGTGTGTGTGTGTTTTTAAATATATATATATATATATAATATATAATATATATATATATATAATATGTATAACAGACACACACACACACACACACACACACACACACAACAAATTTAAAAATAATATAATATATATATATATATATATATATATATATACAATGGTGATAATTAACAATGGATGAAAATGGCAAAAAAAATAGTCATCTACTCTTACTCAATGATTCAGGAGCAATAACACACATTAAATATTTAAAATCCTGCCTAAGTATCCGCCCGAAGATCGAACACAGAAAAATTAAACAGCAGTTAAACTGTACTAAAAATCGCTATAAAAAACCGTTTGAGAGTGAGTTCGAACTTTCATTGAAAACATCCAAGCAGGAAAATTCAACAGCATGTGTACATATCGACTACGTTAGAATATTTATGACTGAATATGTAAATCAAGCATAAAAAATTTTAGCAAGACAAACACGGACTGCAAGCACGGATAACAGATATTTATAAATTCCCTCTCATTCAAGACAATGGAGTTTTGGAATATCCGTTAAGACTATATTGGTTTTTACTGATTAATATGGTTATATATTTTATATTATATATATATATATATGTGTGTGTGTGTGTGTGTGGTGTGTTGTGTGTGTGTGTGTTTATACACACACACACACACATACACACACACACACACACACCCCACACACACAAGCACACACACACAAAACACACACACACACACATACACACACACACACATATATATATATATATATATATATGTATATACATATATATATATTTTTTTTATACATATACATATATATATATACCCCCTACACAATATTATATAATTAATAATATATATATATATCATAATAATAATATATATAATAATAATATATAATATAATATTTTATATATATCTGTGTGTGTGTGATGTTTGTGTTGTGTGTGTAATTTTTCTTAAGAACTAGGGTAATACTTGTTTCAAATAGACAAAAGGTAATACAAAAGGGAATAGTAATTTAGTTTAGTTTAGTTTTGTTGGTTTGGATTCCATTTAATACAATGGATTTCTTAGCTAAAACTCTCCATGTCAGATCCTCTTGTGCCATCCTTGGTTTAACCTTTAATACCTCTTTCGATTCCACTTGCATATCAATTCAAAGGCCGCCTTGGCAAGAAATACCTTACATTCGCTTTATTGATTTAAAAGTGCAGCCCCACGCATGAAGCTGCATCTATACAAATCACTGATTAAACCTTTCCTCACATACACACCACTTGCACTCACACAAACAGCATATACTAACAAACACATACACCAGCTTGTTCAGAATAAAGCACTCAGATGGGTCTATATGATCAATTGGGATCGATTTATTACAACATCTGAACTCCAGGAGGAAGCTTCTCTGCTTCCTCTGAACATCAAGTGGCGTAGGTTACTCTGTGCTTGGCATACCAGCTGGTTGCATAGACTTAACACCATCTCTCGTTCCGGCCGGAAACTGGGATTAGGCGATGATCTCTTTTCTTTGGCATGGGGCGAAGAAGTGGATGCAGATATCTAAGCTTGGCCACATCCTTTGAAGCCACCTCCTACTTCATTTTCACCTTCCCACTTCCCCTATCCCTTTGTTTTGTTCAGTTTTTGCTTTGTTTGTGTTTTCTTTTTCTCGTAGTTTGTTGTTACCTTTTAATTTCTTAAGTTTAATCTTTTCTTTCCCACAGCCCTCATATCCCCACTTTTAAATACTTTCACCTTGTAACCTGATGCTACATGACTGCCATAACTTCACCCTCACTATCTCATTGTCCTTTGCCATAGCGTGGACCCAACATCCTGTATCCTTTCCCCACCATCCCACTGGTACCTTACATACCGAGAGTTGGCCGGCTGCCCTCCCATGCAGCCTCATGTGGCGGAGGGGAAACCCCGTGTGCCCAAGGACACCTGCAACAAATGATTCAAGATGGCGCTGGGCTACCCCCACCCTTTTCCTCCTTTCAAAGAATCCACCACACTCCTTTCTCTTCTAAAAATCATTTCCCTCCACCCCTTATCCTTCTACTATCCCCATTCTTCCTTCCCACTTTTCTTTCCAAACTTTGTAACAAACTTTGTAACTGTGTGTTTACCAATAAACCACACTGTTGACCCTCAGAGATATTAGTCCAGTTTAGCCATGAGTCTGTCACCCTCCTTGAAGCCGATCCCTACCTTCACCATTACCTGCCTTCGCCAAGAAATATTGGTTGATAACCTCAACCGATGGCTGGCGTTGGTTGCTGTTACATCTGAGACGTCTTTATACTGGGAGTCAAAGTCAATGTCCCCATCAATGGTGGGGTCTGACATTGTGAAGTCTCACTGATTGAGGGATCTTCATCTATGGAGAGCCCCTGGTAGCTCTGACTTTTGTTGGCTTGGCTTTTCTCTTTTCAGGCTCTGTCTGTGTCTTTTTCCTTTGCTGGCTTCGCATGGGGAAGGTCAGCTTGTTCTAGCACTAACTGCATAGATGTAGCCTTTTTTGGCTATGCCTGTGAAGACTAGGCTACGGTTGGAGTAGGGAGGGGAGTTTCGTCCTGAAGAGGTGTCTGGTGTCAGTTGGGGAGATGCTTCCTTCCTCTTAGGAGGTCAAGGAGCCTTTTCCTTTTGTTCTATCCCAGGCATGGGGTGCCTGAGAGAGGTGGAACAAAGTCTGGTCGCTTTTTAGCAACCTTTTGTCGCTTGAGGGCTGCCTCCTTCCTGAAAGAGTTCCAGACAAAATGTCTCTTGGCACAGTTTGGACATTTGACTGTTGTGTCCCTTTGTCCTTCCTAAGGCACACCTCGGTGTTGTGTGCCTTGCTACAGACCCCGCATTTGGGCTTGGCCTTGCTGCTAGCCTGGTGGCACATAAAGCACAGGAGTGGCTCAGGCACATAATTTCTGAGGTTGTAGGAACCCCAGTTACCCAGATCAAGGGTAGTGATTGGGACCCCTTTCAGGGTCACCAGGACTTGCCTGGTTGGGGTCTTCCCTATCGACAATCGGGAAGCCCCCACGACCTGTGGGTGTGATGTGATCATATCCACATTATGAGAAAATGAGAAGCCAAGTAGCGCCACCTTGATTCTCCTGTCGCCGGGACTCAT
>NW_023658065.1:82500-90355 GCF_015228065.2 Penaeus monodon
ATTTTAAACCTGATCCCCTCCCCATGCGGGCCGGGTTATGGGGGAGGAAATGGCACAAAGGGCAGAAGGGGCACCCACAGAGGGCACCGGGGCCGGGCGCACCATCTCTTTCGAGATGCAGGAAAAGGAAGGCAGAGGAACAGTTCTGCCAACTTGTTAAAGTGCTACAGGGGCAACCCTTGATCTGTGAAGATGGAAAACCAGCAGAAACACCGACAAGGCCTGAAACCCAGCGTGAAGATTTGAACGTTTGGGGGAGGTGCAAATCGGGAAGGGCGGGGTTTTTCAGGGCCTGGGGGGAGGAATTAAGGCGGAAAGGGGGCGTCCGAGGTATTAAAATTTTCCCAAGGGGCAGAAAAGGGGCCAGACGAGGTTCTGGAAACCCGATGCCAGATTTGTCAGTTTTTACTGGGGTCTGCCTAGGGCCCCTTTGGCCCGGGGAAACCCCGGGGGGCCTCGCAGCGCCCCGTGTGGGGACCCCTTTGGTCGGGCAGAAGGGGGGGACCCACGGAACCGCTCCCTTGGATATAGGTGGGGGCAAACCGGCCCCGGCCCAAACCCCCTTGTTGCCTCCCCCCCCCCTTTCCCCCCCCCCCCAGGCGTTTTTTTTTTCAGGGCCCCATTCTCCACCCTGCACCCCCCCCTTCGGCCCCCAACTTTCCTGGAAGCGTAAGCCAGCTGAGTCGGGGGGAAGGTGGCCTGGGAGGCATATGTCCCCCAAAATTTTTGGAAATGCTGGCATCTGCCCAGGGTTTGGGGGCCGGGAAAAAAGGGGCCCCTGCGGGTTTAAACAGCCCAAAGGGGGCCCCGCGGTGGAAGGGGTTGGGGAAACTCCCGGGCACCCCAACATGCCTTTTACCCCCCAGCGTGGCGGAGGTTTTGAAACCCGTTTCGGGCACCACCACCAGGCCGAGGTTATGGGGCCCCCCACTTGGAAGCGGACCGTGGCGGGCAAGACAGTGCCCCCAGTTTGGCGCGGGAAATGGGGAGGCGCTGGTAAGGGGGGTCGAAACCCCGGCTGCGGAAGAGATGATTGTGGTCCTGGGGCCCCCATTTTTTTGTTGCGCTTTGCAGGACCAGCCCGCTGCAAATTAAAATCAAAACAGGCACACCCTTTAGGACCTGCAGGGGGCGTTTGGGGGGAGGGGGCCCTTTGGGGTTCGAGGGGTTCCGAAAGGGAAACAGTGGGCCAGGCCAGCTGCTCACCCCCCCCGTGACCTCCCGGGCCGGGAAAGGGTAAAGGGGGGAAGGTAGCAAATTTAGGAAGGGGAGCCCGGGGAAAAAAATTTCCCAACTTGTTGGGGGGCGGAGAGGTGGGGACAGACGCTTTAGTGTCAGAGGGGGCGGGAACACATCCTTTTCAACCCGGGGGGGATTCTGTGCCTTTCCCCGGCTGCAAGGACTGTGGCCCGGTATGGTCACCATCCAAGTGCATGTCCTAAGGCTAAGGAAAAAGGTACAGGGGGAAAACACGGACAGGTGGGAGAAGGGGGCCGAAACCCCCGCCGTCCCTTTGGGTTCCCGGGGGGGGGGGGCCCCCACTTTGGGGAAGCTGCCGGCCCAAAACCCGCACAATGCAGGTGGAGGGCCAATAAAGGGAAGCCATGCCGCCCCCGACAGTGGAAACTTTGGGGGGGAGAAGAACCCCCAGTGGGCCCCAATGTTTTGGGCCAAATATGCAACTTCCAGATGCCCCACAGAGACTGTGTGGTGTCACGGGGCATTTCGGAAACTCAAGGGGGCCCGTGGGGGGCCCCGGATTGGCGTGGGCACAAAGGGGGGCCAAAACGGCTGCCGGTGTATGTGGCCGATCCCGGACGAGCACCCCGTTTTCTGGGGCCCTTTACTACCCCGAAACAGAGTAAGGCCCTGTGTCGACCTTTGGAAAGGAGCTGGTGAGGGTGCACGGTTTAAGATGGGCCCTTTTTCCAGGCAGAGGCTAGAATCCGGGGGTCGACTGTCAAAATGATGCGTGGAGTAAAGGGGGTGTGGACCCATTTTAAAAACCGCAGGGTGGCTGATGGCCCTTTTTCGGTTGGGCGGGGGGCCTTTTGGACCAGGGAAAAAGGGGTTTTGTTACCAAATGTTTTTTTTCTAACTTCTCCCTAAGGCCCAGAAGGTGCCCCGCTGGTGCAAACGGCCCTTTTTTAGGAATTGGGGGGTCCAGAAAAGTCGTCGGGGAGCGAGGAGTTGGTTGGTGGGGGGCCCTTGCCTGACTTCCCGAGGAATTTGGGGCACCGGAGCGCCCGGGTAAGCTGGCGGAGGCCCCCGACAGTGCGTGGCAAACTCAAGGTAGCCCGGGCCCGGGCCCCCGAAGGAGACCTTTTGACCGGCACATGAGGGGAAATGAGGGACAACCCTAGGTGCAGAGTGTGGCTGCATAACCCGCGTCGGGAAACGGGGCTTCTCCGAAGTACAGAGCCCCTGGAAGGGCCCCTACACAGTGGTAGTTGGGCCCCCTCTGATGTCCCCATCGAAACCCCCAGAGGGCGAAAAAGGGCCGTTTTGGTTTTTCCACGTGGAAAGGCCCCGTGGCGACCCCTGGGCCAGGAAACTACTCCGGGGGGCCAAAGGTGAAAAAGAAGATACGTTAGCCCCAAATAGCGGCGGGTGAGGGCCCTGGCAGACGCTGACCCCAGATGAGGACAGCATTTGGACGGGGAAAGGGGGATTTCCCAAAAAGGGCGTCAAAGGTAACCATGAGCCCGGGCTTGGGGGGGGGAGATACCCCTCTGGGTGCCACTGCCAAACTACCGCCCCCCACCCTCCTCCAAAACGACCCCCCGGAGAGGGAAAAAAAGCCGGCTGGATGAAAGATTTTTGTGTTTTGAGAACTGATTTTCAATTACGGTTTTTTTTTGTTTTTAAAGAATTTTGTTTGTTCCCCGAGGAATAATTTTTTTGTAAATTTTTTGATTTTTTTTTCCCGTTTAGTTTTTGTCAGAGCAGACCCGGGGCGCTGGGTTGAAGGGGGGGGGGATATTGGGTATGCCAGGGGCTTTGTCCTGTGCGAAACATGTGTTAACATGAAAAAGGGTACCTGGGAAATTTTTAAAATGAAGGGACCGGGCAAAAAATACGCAAAAGGCTGTTAGCGGAGGAGCGGAAAGGGAAAAAGAAGGGAGACGGAGTTGGGCTGCTTCCCTGTTTAAGACCTCCCCGGTTTTGCCCCCTTTTGAACTGAAAACTTGTGTTGCCCTGTTATAAACGGGATCGTTGGGAGGTTTTACATGCTAGTTTCCCCCTTTTATTGTGCCTATAGAAAAGTGTACGGGAAATAAATTTTGTAAAAAAAAGGGAAAGGGCGTCATTTTTTGTTTATTTTTGTGCCCTGCCTCGCCATTGGGGGTTTCCCCCGGTGGTGTTTCTGGGGGCCTGTTTTTTTTCGGTGCCTCTTGGAGCGGGTTTAGTGGGTTTACGACCCCCCTGGATAGCAAGCCCTTTGCCTAGTCTTGGGGCCTTTTTTGGGGGCAAGAGACGAGGGGGCCGCGTAACATTTTTAGAATAACCGGGCCGACCTTAGTACAAAAATTTGGCTGCCACCCCCCTGGTTAATTCGTCCCGGGAAAAGCAAAATTAAAATGTTTTGGAAAGTAAGATGCGTGTTAAAGGGGTTGGGTTTAAAGAAGTTTTAGAAAGTAAGGGAACTTACAGAAGTTACCAAGGTTTAAGGGGCAACATGCGGTTGCGTGGGTTTTGTCTGAGATGGGGGTGCGTGCGACCTGGGAAATCGATAGAAGATACAAATTTTAAAGGTTTTTAATCGTTGGGCCCCTCTAATTAAAAAACCCAAAACCCCCGGTTAACGCTAAGATTTCACCTGGGGCCCTACCCCTTTTTTACGTTCTCTTAAAATTTTCCTCCTTTAGTTTTTATTTTCTCTTCCTTTATTTTCCCTTTCCAAAAAATATCGTCAGGGAGAAAACTGGATTCGAAATTATTATTTTTTTTTAAAGGGAAATTTTGACTTTTAAGTGAGGGGGTGCATTTAAGGGGTCTAAAAGCATTAAATCCTTTTTTAAAAAGTTTTATTTCATTAAAAAAACAGGGCCAAGCTTCAAAAAACAGTTTAAAACGAACAAAAACTTTACAGTATGAAAAAACACTGAACCCCTAAAATAAAAAAAAAAAAAAAAGTAAAAAAAAATAAATAAAAAAAAAAAAAAAAAAAAACTAGTTTTTAAAAAACTAAAAAAAATCACGAACCACAGGGAAAAAACAGAACCTTAAAAAGAGATGATAAGAAAAACAAAAACCCCCCTATAAAAATTAGAGAAAAAAAAATGCCCTCTTACCCCCTTTAGCTTTGTACCCTTGCAACCACAAAAATTTACAATTGTCCGGGGGCTTTCCCCGCTAAAAGATGCCCCTCCCCCCTTGAAACCCATATTACCCTCCCCCGCAAGTAGGGGTTTTCAAAAAGAGAGGAATCTCAGGTTAAAAAAAGGGGAAAGGCCCGAAAAAGTGCATTTCCCAGGGGAGGGGGCGTAAAAAATCAAAGAATAAAAATTTAAAAAAAAAAAAAAAAAAAAAAAAAAAAAAAAAAAAAAAAAATATAAATTATATATATATATATATATATATATATATCTATAAAATATATAATATATATATATATATACATATATATATATATATATTATATATATATATAAAATTTTATATATATATATATATAATGGCAAAGCTGATCGGACAAAGCATCTTTCTTTTAAAAACCCGAGGCCGTCATTCTAGTATGAAAGGAAAAGGGGTACTCTTCTATTCTTCCCAGGTTAATCCGTCTTCGGTTAAAGTTTCACTACACAGCTACTCCCAATAGACTTGTTTTCGTTCAGTGTGCTGTAGAGTCGTTTTGTGGCAAAAAAACACGGTCGGTTGGGCCCCTTTTTTTATGTGATTTCAAAAGACGCTCCTTTACCTAGGCGATGAATGTCTTTTTAGTAAGGGGGGGCATTTTTTTTCTCAGGGTCTGCAACTTTTTTCTTTGTGTGTGTGGGGTTTGTGTGTTCCATTGTAACTCTACCCTCTGGTTTGGTGGCGGTGGTATTGTACCATCTTGTTTAATCCTTGGAACCATGCCTTAGAACCCTTGGAAAGACCCCTCAACTTGGTTACCAAGTCATTCTGCCAGCATTCTATCGCCCATTTTTGCAAACACCCATTGCTTTACCAGGTCGCAGTTCTACAGCTATACCCAAAACAATGTTGTTTCTGTAAATTTTGTTTACTTTTCTTTTATTAGGGATGGACTCTAGTAGCTTGTTTGGGTAACGAGTGAATACTTCCACTTGTTTGTCAATTCTCACCTAATTTTTTTTGGGCTCTAATAGAGTTCCCAAAAGCCTTTTTCATTCATTGTCAGCCTCGCTTCATCTTCATCACTACATAGATGTTACATAGAGGAATGTAGCAAAACTATTCTCTGAAAAATCTGAAAAAACATGATCTAGATTGGATCCAGAAATATGGGTAACGACTGTTTACTGCACGTCTTGCACAACTCTTCAAAGATCTTGTTCTTAGGTTCTGGTTCAAGTCCCTAACAATTATAATATACTGACGGTGTGTTCCCCAAACATTCAGTCTAACTTCTCAATTAAGAATTGTGCAGTTTCGCTGCATTGCCACTGTGGTTTATGGCATATACAAAAGAACTGATTCATGTTTAGGTGATCAGGGTGTGTGATAGTAGTAGGCTGGAAGGCTTTATCTCTAAAAGTACCACCAATCCTGTCTCGACGGTACCATAGTTCTTTGTAGTAATGTCAAACTCTGTTGGAGAGCACAAAGTATATGAATGATTGAGTATGCCCTACAACAGTTTCAGTGGCTGTAACCGACAGGAGGTGATAACTTGGGCAGTTTTCTTGGTGTTCCTGACGTCCACCAGGTCTGAACATCATTTAACATTTAGCAGTCATTGCCAGTCTTGATCCATCCTGCTTACCTGTGGTGTAGAAGCAATTGTTTTTTGTAATTGCAGTATTGTCTAATAATTACAATGTGCGTACTACAGCGCCTCAACTATAAGCAGGTTCCTCTGTCCATCTTCTGTGAGTTGCAGCAAGTGTCCCTCGTCCTCGTTTTCCCCTTCAAGTTAACGCCTGAGTCAGTGCTACTGTCGCTGCCCGGTGTAGGCTGTGCGTTCTGTGAAAGTAGTAGTTGAAGGTTCTTACAATGCATCTAACATGCGAAATCTTGATTTATTCAGGAAGGTGGACAACAGGCGTGCAATTTCCGTGTTTTAAGATGGCTCCCCTCAAGTAGTATGAACGATGTTGCAATATGATAATGCAATTAATATATATTCAAACACTGGTTTGATTTTCGACAGCATCATAACATATGAAAAAAGTATACTTACATGTATATGTATATAGATCAAGCTGGAGCTTTCTGACCAGCGGATTTGCTAACAAATATTCTGCAATGTCTGAATGTCGAAGTCAGTTCATAGAATTCTTCCTTTTGAGAAAATATAATGTGATAGTTCTTACAGGTGTTACCCTTCATATCCACACTCGGTCTCTACACCATAGTCCCGGGCAGTACCATGGTAAATGACTTCGATGTTGGTCGGTGATCCCTGTCCTCTCATCAAATCTCATTCTGGTGCTTATGTACAAGAGAGTGTCAGGTTGATGTTAGGTCACCTACGGCTGTTTTCCCTGCAGCTAGTAGATTCTTGTTTGACGTTGTAGTTTTGAGGCTCAATGGCCGTTTTGGTTGATCGGCATAAAGCGAGGAGCGGGTCAGCGCAGGTATAGAAAAAACACAAGCAGATTTTGTAGAGGCCTGTGGCTTTTTTTGTCTACGTCGTTTAAGTTTGAACGATTCTGATAGTGCAGACTATATCTGATCCCAGATAGTACATTTATGTACATGTTTATAATAAGTACATATCCGGAGATAATTTAGGTTTATCGAGAGAGTTCTGTAGCTGTGCAACTGTTTGCTTACCTGCCTGCTCCCCCCCCTCTCTCTCTCTCTCTCTCTCTCTTCTCCCTCTCTCTCTCACCTCCTCCTCCTCCTCCTTCCTCTCTCTCTCTCCTCCTGGTCCGTGACCCGAAGTCCAAGGAGTCTGATCAATAACTCAATAAATCTCATTTTACCACACCCTCTCACCACCCCTGCCCTCAGCTCTGCACGTCTTGCACAATTGTTTATTCCCTGGTTATCCATGTTCTCGTTGACACTTTTTGAATGCGAATAACTTATTTTTTTCTTTCTTTTTCTTTTTTGATGATGATGATGATGATAATGATAAGATAATGATAAGATAATGATGATTGATGATGATGATGATGATGAGATGATGATGAGGAAGATGATGATGATGATAATGATAAAGATAATGGCCGCTGTTTTCAACTCGTTTTTAATCAATTGTCATGAAATATATTTATGATAATGTTCTCACATAGATCATCATTCATTTACCAGTTTCAATTATTTTATTTAATTTTCATTATTCAGTTATATGCGTGTTCATATATCTGTTCATGCTCATTATACAGATTCCAATGTTCCATGTGTATATACCTTAGTTCATTGTAAATAATTATTTGCTTTGTTGATTATTATCTTCATATTTTAAAAGGCTGACTGGCTGGACTCCAACATAGGTTATCATACTTAATTACCGGTTATTAATTTATTAAATAAAAGTTACAAGATATATATTTCACTGTGCCACAAGAAAATGCTCTTAGCTGTTCTTTTCTACTTGCGCCAATACCACCACAAAATACGGAGAAAATACTTGTTTCTCTGATTATTTTTACGAGATCGGGTGGGGGGGGGGTCCAGCCAGCGTGAGGTAGCGTGAATTCTCGCGCCCTTGAAATAACTA
>NW_023658066.1:0-5000 GCF_015228065.2 Penaeus monodon
GGACCAGTCTATGGTTTGCCCCCCAGCTACCAGAGGAGCCCCGGCGAATAACATGCACACTTCTCGGCCGCCAGGGGCGTGGCCCGCGAACCTTGCCAACCCCCCTCGGATGAGAGGCCGACACGTTACCACTGTACTAGCCCAGAGGCTGCCTAGGTAGTGTTAAGTGATTTGTATGCCTTCTCGCAGCTACCACCGCTGACTAGCCTAGTGCGAAAATGGGAGCAGCTCTGAATAAGCCTCCCCTGCCAGTTCATAGCCTCTCCGACATCAAGACTTATGCAGTGTCTCCTTGTGGCCACCTATTGAAATTGGGTACCTTGTGGTCCCAGGTTAAACTGTGGAGAATCTCGGAGCAGCAGGAGGCTATAGAGGTATGGAGTCATGGCCCACCAGTGTGTGGACACACCCTTACTTCATATTAACTCCTGCCCCTTATCCCCACAGGGTCAATGGGTAGCTCAGGGGAGGAGGACTTTGCCAGTCCTCCTCCCCCCAGATAAAAAACAACAACTTGCTAGCAACTTCTTCTATAAATGGAAATGCTGGAAATGGAAATGAGAGTTACTAACCCCCTTACCTAGCAAGTGATGTGGGCTATGGGTCCTGTTGAGAGGGCATCTGCTTTGGAGCAGGATAGGATTGGGAGTTACTTGTACCACCTGCACTCTGGCAGCCGCCAACCCACTTTATGTTGGGTGACATTGGCGAAGGTGGCAGAGGTGGCGTCCACCCAGAGTGACAGCCAGAGGCTTAACCTCAGGTGAGCTATCTGAGTAGGAGTTTGAAACATCTGGTCCTTCTGGCAAGATGAGTGGTTACCCCTGTTATCGAGGGAACTGAGGTGATTGGGAGTTTTGTATGGGTGGGTACACTGTCTCTTGGTGTGTAGGACTCGGACACTGCTGAGAAGGGACAAGGAACGGTTCATCAGGAAGCTTGCTGAGAAGGTTAAAGGTCATTTCTTGGTAAATGACCTTTGCCCTGTATACCAGACCTTGAGAAAACTGAACTCTAAGCCCTCCTCGCAGATGACGGCAGTCTGCTCAGTGGATGGACAGATCATATCAGATCATGTTGGGGTTCGTGAATGTTGGGCTGAGTATTTTTAGCAGCTGTATCAGGTAGACACTCTAGCAGTTAGTTTGGATGCAAGTGGTATCACAAAACATGTGCCAGACCCACCCATCAGCGAGGTTAGGATGGCGATTTCTAAACTGAAGGGTGGAAAAGCTGCAGGCATATGTGATATCCCTGCTGAACTGCTAAAGGTTGGGGGCGAACCTATGGCACAGGGCTTGCATACAGTCTTGTGTACCATCTGCCAGTCCGGTTCCATTCCCCCTGACCTGTTGGGGAGCATAGTAATCACTCTTTGAAAGGGAAAGGTGATCGTAAGCACTGTAGCAATTACTGTGGCATCAAACTGTTAAGTATACCAGGCAAGGTTTTCTCCCACATTCTCTGAAACAGATCCGCGATCACCTACTAAGGCACCAGAAACTGGAGCAGTCCGGATTCACTCCTGGTAAGTCCATAATTGACTTCAAGTCATTATGGAACGGCGTCGTGAGTTTGGTCGTGTGCTGATTGTAACCTACATCGACCTCAAGAAGGCATTTGATTCTGTGCATCGAGAAATGCTATGGGAGATCATGAGACTCAGGGGAATTCCAACACACTGATTATTGGCCTAATAGCAAGCCTATATACAGATACTGAAAGTGCTGTAAAGTGTAGTGGGGGCCTGTCATCCCTGTTAATTCAAGGGTGAGGCAAGGCTTGCATCAACACTTCAACACCTGCATGAATTAGATAATGGACAGAGCTACTATCCAAAGTCAGTGTAGAACAACACTAGGTAATATCAAAGTCACAGACCTTGACTTTGCCGACGATGTTGCTATCTTATTTGAGTCTCTGGTGGCGGCTCTTGATGCATTTAGCTATGTGGTAAAGTCCCTGAGCCTAGAGGTATCCTGGACTAAGAACTAGATTCAGGACTTTTGGGGTCTGTTTGGGGAACCCGTTCAGTCGACTCATGCTTGTGGTAAAGACGTTGAAGTCACAGAGATCTTTACATATATTGGAAGTATAGTTCATGTCTCTTGGCTGTCAGATCAAGAAGTCAGTAGATGGATTGGCCTGGCTGCAGGAGCCATGAACTCGATCAACAAGAGCATTTGGAGATGTCAGTGCCTGTGCAGAAGGACCAAACTACGTCTTCAAGGCCTTGATACTGCCAGTTTTGCTGTATGAAAAAGAAACCTTGACGCTATCTAGTACCTCGGATTCTCGTCTTGATGCCTTTTGTAACAAGACCCTATGCTGGATCATGGGGTACAATTGGCCGGACCATGTGTCTAACCAACACTACTAGCATAATCGGGGATCACCAACTCAGGCTATATGGGTACCTAGCTCGTTCCCTGTGAAAGGCTTGGGCAGCTCGACCAGTCCTATCATAAGGAGTTAGAGATGGGCCGAGGGCCCACCTGGAGGCTAGCCATGAAGGACCCTGGCGGCTGTAAACGAAGAGTGGATGCGGTCATGCGCCCGTGTCAGCGTTATCCCCCTTATGACGATGATGATATATATGTAAACATATATGTGTGTGTTGTGTGTGTGTGTGTGTGTGTGTGTGTGTGTGTGTGTGTGTGTGTGCGTGTGTGTGTGTGTGTGTGTGTGTGAGTGTGTGTGTGTGTGTGTGTGTGTGTGTGTGTGTGTGGTTTAGCGTGTCAGTCAGTGTGAAAGAGTAGGTCTCTTTATGTAACAGTATGCAGATAGAGAGATATAAATGTCTACATATGTATACATAAGTAAATATGTATGTATACGCGCACAAATTAACACAGACGCACAAACTCACAAAATCACATAAACACTAACACACACCCACATCTATCTATCTATCTATCTATTTATCTATCTATAAATATATAGATTTATGAATATATATATGAATATATATATATATTATGTATATATATATAGTATAGCGACTGGGAGTTGAGGTGGCTGCCCTCTCAGAGGTGAGAAGACCTGGTAGCGGCACGATCAGTGTGGGTGGTTACACCTACTACTGGTCGGGCCGCAGCGATGGTCACCACCTCCAGGGTGTAGCCATAGCCATCTCCAGTCGACTTCAGCCTGCGGTAGTCGAGGTGACACCGGTTGATGAGCGTATCATGGCATTGAGACTGAAGCATGCTTTTGGCTTCATGTCTGTTATTGCTGTATACGCTCCTACCGATGTACATAAAACCGATGTGAAAGAGGCGTTCTACGCCAAACTCGCATCTGTGGCAGACGATTGCCCCCGGCGAGACATTCGCATTGTTCTGGGCGACTTCAATGCGGTATCCGGCTGTGACCGAGCTGGCTACGAGATGTCTGTCGGCCCCATGGCTCGGGAGCTGATCCCAGCAGTGAGAATAGCCTCCTTCTCCGGGACTTTGCTAGGTCCCAGAAAATGAGGATCTCTGGCTCCTGGTACCAGCGCTCCAACTCGCATCGCTGGACTTGGTACAGCGATACGGGTACAGTGGCCAAGGAGATCGACCACATTCTTGTCAGCACGCGATGGAGGATCCTCCAGAACTGCAGGGTTTACCGGAGTGCTGAGTTCTGTGGCACCGACCATAGGCTGCTTGTGGCTACCCTGCGGGTCCACTTCAAAACTCCCGTCCCTCCAGTGGCCACCCTAAGGTGTTTCACTGGACAGACTAAGGGAGGAGGAGTGTGCCCGTGGGTTCGCCACGGCAGTCTCTGACCGATTCTCAGAAACCAGCAACCTGACGGATCCAGTTGCTCTGTGGGAGTCCTTCAAGCGCGTAACACTCGAAGCAGCTCAGGAGTCCATTGGCGTACGCCCAAGGACAAGGCAGAATACCATCTCCCTGGAGATATTAGAGGCCACTGAAGCGTGTCGCAAGGCTCGGCTAAATGGGAATCAAGTCTTGCGTCGTCCATGGTGCGTAGGGCTCGGACACTGCTGAGAAGGGACAAGGAACAGTTCATCAGGAATCTTGCTGAGGAGGTCGAAGGCCATTTCTTGGTAAATGACCTTCGCCCTGCCTACCAAGCCTGAGAAAACTGAACCCTAAGCCCTCCTCACAGATGACTGCAGTCCGATCAGCGGATGGACGGATCATCTCAGATCATGTTGGGGTTCGTGAACGTTGGGCTGAGTATTTTGAACAGTTGTACCAGGTGGATCCTCCAACAGTTAGCTTGGATGCAAGCGATGTCTCAGTGCCTGTGCCGGACCCACCCATCAGCGAGGAACCTCCTACCCTAACAGAGGTTAGGCTGGCGTTTTCCAAGCTGAAGAGTGGGAAAGCTGCAGGCATATGTGATATCCCTGCTGAACTGCTAAAGGCTGGGGGTGAACCTATGGCTCGGGGCCTGCATACAGTCCTGACTGCCATTTGGCAGTCTGGTACCATTCCCCTGACCTGCTGAGGGGCGTGGTCATCCCTCTCTGGAAGGGGAAAGGGGATCGATGGGACTGTAGCAACTACCGTGGCATTACACTGCTCAGCATACCAGGCAAGGTTCTCGCTCACATTCTTCTGAAACGGATCCGCAACCACCTACTGAGGCACCAGAGACCGGAGCAGTCTGGATTTACTCCTGGCAAGTCCACAATAGACCGTATACTAGCGCTTCGGTAATTGTGGAACGCCGTCGTGAGTTTGGGTCGGGGGTTGCTTGCAGCCTACATCGACCTCAAGAAGGCGTTTGACTCGGTGCATCGGGAATCGCTATGGGAGATCCTGAGGCTCGGGGGAAATTTCCGACACAGATTATTGGCCTGATAGCAAGCCTCTATACTGGTACTGAAAGTGCTGTAAAGTGTGGTGGGGGTATGTCGAACTTCTTCCCTGTTAATTCAGGGGTGAGGCAAGGCTGTGTCCTTGCACCCACACTTTTCAACACTTGTATGGACTGGATAATGGGCAGAGCTACTAGCCAAAGTCAGTGCGGAGCAACACTAG
>NW_023658066.1:10000-15000 GCF_015228065.2 Penaeus monodon
GCAACCCACGACCAAACTCACGACGGCGTTCCACATTACTCGAAGCGCTAGTATACGGTCTATTGGGACTTGCCAGGAGTAAATCCAGACTGCTCCGGTCTCTGGTGCCTCAGTAGGTGGTTGCGGATCCGTTTCAGAAGAATGTGAGCGAGAACCTTGCCTGGTATGCTGAGCAGTGTATGCCACGGTAGTTGCTACAGTCCCATCGATCCCTTTCCCCTTCCAGAGAGGGATGACCACGCCCTCAGCAGGTCAGGGGAATGGTACCAGACTGCCAAATGGCAGTCAGGACTGTATGCAGGCCCCGAGCCATAGGTTCACCCCCAGCCTTTAGCAGTTCAGCAGGGATATCACATATGCCTGCAGCTTTCCCACTCTTCAGCTTGGAAATCGCCAGCCTAACCTCTGTTAGGTAGGAGGTTCCTCGCTGATGGGTGGGTCCGGCACAGGCACTGAGACATCGCTTGCATCCAAGCTAACTGTTGGAGGATCCACCTGGTACAACTGTTCAAAATACTCAGCCCAACGTTCACGAACCCCACATGATCTGAGATGATCCGTCCATCCGCTGATCGGACTGCAGTCATCTGTGAGGAGGGCTTAGGGTTCAGTTTTCTCAGGGCTTGGTAGGCAGGGCGAAGGTCATTTACCAAGAAATGGCCTTCGACCTCCTCAGCAAGATTCCTGATGAACTGTTCCTTGTCCCTTCTCAGCAGTGTCCGAGCCCTACGCACCATGGAACGACGCAGACTTGATTCCCATTTAGCCGAGCCTTGCGACACGCTTCAGTGGCCTCTAATATCTCCAGGGAGATGGTATTCTGCTTGTCCTTGGGCGTACGCCAATGGACTCCTGAGCTGCTTCGAGTGTTACGCGCTTGAAGGACTCCCACAGAGCAACTGGATCCGTCAGGTTGCTGGTTTCTGAGAATCGGTCAGAGACTGCCGTGGCGAACCCACGGGCACACTCCTCCTCCCTTAGTCTGTCCAAGTGAAACACCTTAGGGTGGCCACTGGAGGGACGGGAGTTTTGAAGTGGACCCGCAGGGTAGCCACAAGCAGCCTATGGTCGGTGCCACAGAACTCAGCACTCCGGTAAACCCTGCAGTTCTGGAGGATCCTCCATCGCGTGCTGACAAGAATGTGGTCGATCTCCTTGGCCACTGTACCCGTATCGCTGTACCAAGTCCAGCGATGCGAGTTGGAGCGCTGGTACCAGGAGCCAGAGATCCTCATTTTCTGGGACCTAGCAAAGTCCCGGAGAAGGAGGCTATTCTCCTGCTGGATCAGCTCCCGAGCCATGGGGGCCGACAGACATCTCGTAGCCAGCTCGGTCACAGCCGGATACCGCATGAAGTCGCCCAGAACAATGCGAATGTCTCGCCGGGGGCAATCGTCTGCCACAGATGCGAGTTTGGCGTAGAACGCCTCTTTCACATCGGTTTTATGTACATCGGTAGGAGCGTATACAGCAATAACAGACATGAAGCCAAAAGCATGCTTCAGTCTCAATGCCATGATACGCTCATCAACCGGTGTCACCTCGACTACCGCAGGCTGAAGTCGACTGGAGATGGCTATGGCTACACCCTGGAGGTGGTGACCATCGCTGCGGCCCGACCAGTAGTAGGTGTAACCACCCACACTGATCGTGCCGCTACCAGGTCTTCTCACCTCTGAGAGGGCAGCCACCTCAACTCCCAGTCGCTATACTATATATATATACATAATATATATATATATTCATATATATATTCATAAATCTATCTATTTATAGATAGATAAATAGATAGATAGATAGATAGATGTGGGTGTGTGTTAGTGTTTATGTGATTTTGTGAGTTTGTGCGTCTGTGTTAATTTGTGCGCGTATACATACATATTTACTTATGTATACATATGTAGACATTTATATCTCTCTATCTGCATACTGTTACATAAAGAGACCTACTCTTTCACACTGACTGACACGCTAAACCACACACACACACACACACACACACGCACACACACACACACACACACACACACACACACACACACACACACACACACACACACACACACACACACACACACACACACACACACATACACACACATATATGTTTACATATATATCATCATCGTCATAAGGGGGATAACGCTGACACGGGCGCATGACCGCATCCACTCTTCGTTTACAGCCGCCAGGGTCCTTCATGGCTAGCCTCCAGGTGGGCCCTCGGCCCATCTCTAACTCCTTATGATAGGACTGGTCGAGCTGCCCAAGCCTTTCACAGGGAACGAGCTAGGTACCCATATAGCCTGAGTTGGTGATCCCCGATTATGCTAGTAGTGTTGGTTAGACACATGGTCCGGCCAATTGTACCCCATGATCCAGCATAGGGTCTTGTTACAAAAGGCATCAAGACGAGAATCCGAGGTACTAGATAGCGTCAAGGTTTCTTTTTCATACAGCAAAACTGGCAGTATCAAGGCCTTGAAGACGTAGTTTGGTCCTTCTGCACAGGCACTGACATCTCCAAATGCTCTTGTTGATCGAGTTCATGGCTCCTGCAGCCAGGCCAATCCATCTACTGACTTCTTGATCTGACAGCCAAGAGACATGAACTATACTTCCAATATATGTAAAGATCTCTGTGACTTCAACGTCTTTACCACAAGCATGAGTCGACTGAACGGGTTCCCCAAACAGACCCCAAAAGTCCTGAATCTAGTTCTTAGTCCAGGATACCTCTAGGCTCAGGGACTTTACCACATAGCTAAATGCATCAAGAGCCGCCACCAGAGACTCAAATAAGATAGCAACATCGTCGGCAAAGTCAAGGTCTGTGACTTTGATATTACCTAGTGTTGTTCTACACTGACTTTGGATAGTAGCTCTGTCCATTATCTAATTCATGCAGGTGTTGAAGTGTTGATGCAAGCCTTGCCTCACCCTTGAATTAACAGGGATGACAGGCCCCCACTACACTTTACAGCACTTTCAGTATCTGTATATAGGCTTGCTATTAGGCCAATAATCAGTGTGTTGGAATTCCCCTGAGTCTCATGATCTCCCATAGCATTTCTCGATGCACAGAATCAAATGCCTTCTTGAGGTCGATGTAGGTTACAATCAGCACACGACCAAACTCACGACGCCGTTCCATAATGACTTGAAGTCAATTATGGACTTACCAGGAGTGAATCCGGACTGCTCCAGTTTCTGGTGCCTTAGTAGGTGATCGCGGATCTGTTTCAGAGAATGTGGGAGAAAACCTTGCCTGGTATACTTAACAGTTTGATGCCACAGTAATTGCTACAGTGCTTACGATCACCTTTCCCCTTTCAAAGAGTGATTACTATGCTCCCCAACAGGTCAGGGGGAATGGAACCGGACTGGCAGATGGTACACAAGACTGTATGCAAGCCCTGTGCCATAGGTTCGCCCCCAACCTTTAGCAGTTCAGCAGGGATATCACATATGCCTGCAGCTTTTCCACCCTTCAGTTTAGAAATCGCCATCCTAACCTCGCTGATGGGTGGGTCTGGCACATGTTTTGTGATACCACTTGCATCCAAACTAACTGCTAGAGTGTCTACCTGATACAGCTGCTAAAAATACTCAGCCCAACATTCACGAACCCCAACATGATCTGATATGATCTGTCCATCCACTGAGCAGACTGCCGTCATCTGCGAGGAGGGCTTAGAGTTCAGTTTTCTCAAGGTCTGGTATACAGGGCAAAGGTCATTTACCAAGAAATGACCTTTAACTTCTCAGCAAGCTTCCGATGAACCGTTCCTTGTCCCTTCTCAGCAGTGTCCGAGTCCTACACACAAGAGACAGTGTACCCACCCATACAAAACTCCCAATCACCTCAGTTCCCTCGATGAACAGGGTAACACATCATCTTGCCAGAGGACCAGATGTTTCAAACTCCTACTCAGATAGCTCACCTGAGTTAACCTCTGGCTGTCACTCTGGTGGACGCCACCTCTGCCACCTTCGCCAATGTCACCCACATAAAGTGGTTGGCGGCTGCCAGAGTGCAGGTGGTACAAGTAACTCCCAATCCTTATCCTGCTCCAAACAGATGCCCTCTCAACAGGACCATAGCCACATCACTTGCTAGGTAAGGGGTTAGTAACTCTCATTTCCATTCCAGCATTTCCATTTATAGAAGAAGTTGCTAGCAAGTTGTTGTTTTTTATCTGGGGGAGGAGACTGGCAAAGTCCTCCTCCCCTGAGCTACCCATTGACCCTGTGGGATAAGGCAGGAGTTAATATGAAGTAAGGGTGTGTCCACACCACTGGTGGGCATGACTCCATACCTCTATAGCCTCCTGCTGCTCCGAGATTCCACAGTTTAACCTGGGACCACAAGTACCCAATTTCAATGGTGGCCACAGGAGACACTGCATAAGTCTTGATGTCGAGAGGCTATGAACTGGCAGGGGAGGCTTATTCAGAGCTGCTCCCATTTTCGCACTAGGCTAGTCAGCGGTGGTAGCTGCGAGAAGGCATACAAATCACTTAACACTAACCTAGGCAGCCTCTGGCTAGTACAGTGGTAACGTGTCGGCCTCTCATCCGAGGGGTTGGCGGTTCGCGCCCCGCCCTGGCGCGAGAAGTTGCATTTGTCGCCTGGAGGTTACTCCTGTAGCTGGGCACCACGGCGGATAAGGACTAGGTCAGCCGAGTCAGCACCAGCTGACACACGTGAGCGAGTCGGCATTATTCGACACAGGCCGGGCTCCCCTCATGGGCATAGCTCGGGCGAGGCTAGCTTTGCATATCGGGCTTACTACCTAGGCTACCACACCATCGCTTCACATCACTGAGCATGGAGCACTCACCCACATTTATATATGTATAGATGTGTATATATACATATGGATATGTTAAGTATGTACTCATATATATATATATATATATATATATATATATATATATAATATATATATATATATATATATATGGCCTATATATATATATAATATATATAATATATA
>NW_023658066.1:17500-22500 GCF_015228065.2 Penaeus monodon
TAGAGCAAAACTGGAAGTATCAATGCATTGAGACACGCATCTTGGTCCTCTGCAAGGTAACCGACATCTCCCAAACTCTTCTTGTTTTGATCGAATTTCATGGCTCCTGTTGCCAGACCAATCCTGTCTCTGACTTCCTGGTCTGACAACACCCAGAGATATGGACTATGCTACCAAGGTATGTAAAACTTTCTGTGACTTCACGTCCTCGACACAAGCATGGATCGACTGAACGGTTCCCCTAACAGGCCCCCAAAGTCCTGAATCTTGGTCTTGGTCCAGGAGAACCTCTAGGCCTAGGGCTTCGCCTCATTGTCTAAATGCATCAAGAGCGGGGGCCACAAGGTGACTCCAAGGACCAGATAGGATGGCAACATCGTCGGCAAAAGTCAGGTCCGAGACCTTAATATTGCCTATGTTGCTCCGCACTTGACTTGGCTAGTAGCTCTGCCCATTACCAATCCATACAATTGGTGAAAAGTGTGGGTGCAAGGAACAGCTTGCCTCACCCCTGATTAACAGGACAGAAGTTCGACATATACCCCCACCACACTGTACAGCACTTTCATTACCTATATGAGCAGGCTTGCTATCATTCCAACTAATCTGTGTCCGAATTCCCTGAGCCTCAGGATCTCCCATAAAGATTCCCGTGCACCGAGTCAAACGCCTTCTTGAGGTCGATGTAGGCTGCAAGCAACCCACGACCAAACTCACGAGCGGCGTTCCACAATTCTCGCACGCTAGTATACGGTCTATTGTGGGACTTTGCAGAGAAATCCAGACTGCGCCGGTCCCTGGTTTCCTCAGTAGGTGGTTGCGGATCCGTTTCAGAAGATGTGAGCGAGAACCTTGCCTGGTATGCTGAGCGGTGTAATGCCACGGTAGTTGCTACAGTCCCCATCGATCCCCTTTCTCCTTCCAGGGGGATTGACCACCCCCCTCAGCAGGTCAGGGGAATGGTACCAGACTGCCAAATGGCAGTCAGACTGCATGCAGGCCCCGAGCCATAGTTCACCCCCAGCCTTGTGGAGAGTGCAGTTCAGCAGGGATATCACATATCCTGCTGCTTGGCCCACTCTTCAGCTTGGAAAATTGCCAGCCAACCTCCTGTTATGGTAGGAGGTTCCTCTCCTGATTGGTGGGTCCGGCACAGGCCGGAGACAGTGCTTGCATCCAAGCTAACTGTTGGAGGATCCACTGGTACAACTGTTTTTTTTTTTCAAAATACTCAGCCACAACGTTCACGAACCCCAACATTGATCCGAGATGCATCCGTCCATGGCCGCTGATCGGACTGCAGTCTCCTGTGAGGAGGGCTTAGGGTTCAGTTTTTCTCATGGGTCTTGGTAGGCAGGGCGAAGGTCATTTCCAAGAAATGGCCTTTTCGCCTCCGCAGCAAGATTCCTGATGAACCCTAGTTCCTTGTCCCTTCTCAGCAGTGGGTCCGAGCCCTACCACCATGAACGACGCAAGACTTGAAGTCCCATTCAGCCTAGCCTTGCGCCCACGTTCGTGGCCTCTATGTCCTCCAGGGAGATTGTATTCTTTTCTGCCTTGTCCTTGGGCGTACGCCAATGGACGTCCTTAGGCTGCTTCGATTGTTACGCGCGCTTGAATGGACTCCCACAGAGCAACTGGATCCGTCAGGTTGCCTGGTTTCGAGAATCGGTCAGAGACTAGATGCCGTGTCGAAGCCCACGGGCCCTTCCCTCCTCCTCCCTTAGTCTGTCCAAGTGAAACACCTAGGTTGCCACTGTAGGGACGCGGAGTTTTGAATGTCCCCGCAGGGTACCCACAAGCAGCCTATGGGTCGTGCCACAGGAACTCACCACTCCGGTAAACCCTGCAGTTACTGGAGGATTCCCCTCGCGTGCTGACAATAATGTGGTCGCTTCTCCTTGGCCACTGTAACCGTATCGTGTACACTCCAGCGATGCGAGTTGATTCTGGTACCAGGAGCCAGAGATCCTCATTTTGCTGGAACCTCGCAAAGTCGGAGAAGGAGGCTTATCTCACTGCTGGATTCATCTCCCGAAGCATGGGGTGCCGGCAGACATCTCGTACCAACTCAATATATATATATAATATATATATATATATAATATATATATATATATATATAGATTATTATATAGATATGTGTGTGTTGTGTGTGTGTATGTGTGTTGTTTGTGTCTGAGACATACATGCATCCTACACACATACACACACACACAACACACACAGACACACCACACACACACCCACACACCAAACACACACACACCACACACACACACACATATAATATATATATATATATATATAATATATATATATCTATATTATATATATATATTTATGTATGTATGTTAATTATAAATCTATATATATGTTTATATATATATATATATATATATTTATATATTTATATATATTATATATATATATATATATATATATATATTATATGTATGTATGTATGCATGTATATATAATATATATATATATATATAATATATATATATATATAATAATATATATAATAGATTTACACATACACACAGACGTGCGTGTGTGGTGGGGTGGTGTGTTGTGTGTGTGTGTGTGTGTGTGTGTTGTGTATGGAGAGTGTGTGTGTGTGTTGTGTTTGTGTGTGTGTTTGTGTGTGTGGGTGTGTAGGTGTGTAGGTGTGTATGTTAGATATCTATATATAATATTATATATAGATATATATAGATTATATATATATTATTTATGATATATATATATATATAATATTAATATATATATATATATATAATATAGATAAATATATATATATATCTATATATATAGATTATATTATTTAACATATATATATAAAAATTATTTTATTATATATATATATATATATATATAATATATAGAATATATATATATATATGGGGGTGTGTATGTGTTGTTTTTTGGTGTGTGTTTGTGTGTGTGTGTGTATAATATATATTATATTTATATCTATATAATATATATATATATATACATACATCATATATATATACTATATATATATATATATATATATATTATATTAGATATATATATATATACATATATATATATATATATCTGATATGTATATATATATATATATATATTATACTATATTATATATATCGATATATATATATATTATATATATAATATATATATCTATATATGTATATATATATATATCATTTCCCTACTGTAGTGTGTGATATGTCTACATGTATATCTATATATATATCTCTATCTATATCTATATATCTATTATATATCTAATCATCTCTATCCTCTCTATATCTCTATACATACATATGTGTGGATAGTGATAGTCTCATGTCTACTATCATATCTATCACGATCTACTTATATATCTATCTAGATCTAGATATCAATCATATATCTATATATACATCTATATCTCTATATATAATATCCATATGTGTGTGTGGATCTGTCTCTGTAGATAATCTATATATCTCTACTATCTCTCTCTATCATATCTATCGTACTCTATTCTATTATTCTATCTATAATATCTCTATATATATGTATATTCTCTATATAATATATGTATCCTCTACTATACTATATATATATCTATACTCTCTAAATACTCTATCTATGTATGATATCCTCTGTAATATAATCTGAATGTATCTCTCTATATATATCATTATCTCTCTCATATATATATCTATATCTATAATGTCTATATATATTTTTGTGTGCTCTATATCTATAATGTCTATCTGTATTATATATATATATATATATCTTATATATATATATATATATAGATATATATATATATATAAAATTTTTGCACACACACACACCACACACACACACAACACACACCACACACACAAACCACACACACACACACACACACACACACACACACACATATATCTAATACACCTATGGAATGATATATATTATATATATATATATATATATCTTATATGATATATATATATATATGTTGTGTGTGTGTGTGTATGTTGTGGTGTGTGTGTGTGTGTGTGTGTTATAGATATATATATATATCTTATATATATATATATATATATCTATATATATATATATATTTTATAAATGCGGTGTAATTTTGAGTATTTAGGTGTGCATTATGTGTGTTTTGTGTGTTGGTTGATATATATTATGCATATATGGTATATTTAGCATATATGTATACATCTGCATATAGTATACATATGCATATATGTTACACACACACACACACAAACACACACACCCAACCACACACACCACACACACACACAATATATATATAATATATATATAGTTATAGATAGATATATATATATATATAATAATATATATATAAGATGTATAACATATATATGTATACACACATATACACATACATATCATACTACACACACACACACACACCACACACACCACACACATACATATAAAATACTATATGTATATATTATATATATAATATATATATATATATTATATATATAGATGTGTATGTGTGCGTGTGTGTGTGTGTGGAGGGGTGGTGGTGTAAGTGTGTGTGTGTGTGTGTGTGTGTGTGTGTGTGTAAGTTGGTGGTTGTCTGTAAATGTGTGTGTGTTGTGTGGTTGTGTTTGTGTGTGTGTGTGTGTGTGTGTGGGTGTGTGAGTACACCTATGTTGTCCTTTAATATTTAATATGTAATATATAGTCTTCATGTAATATATGTATATGTATATATATTATATAATAGATATATATATATATATATCTATATATATATATGTATATGGATTGTATCTGTATGTGTAATATATATAATATATCTATATAGCTATAATCTATATATATATATATTATATATATATATATATATATATATTGCACATCCACTAGCACACCGGGGTACCGTGGCATCTTCAAATACTCTTATCGGAGAGTTTTCATGACCCCTTCTGCCAGGCCAATTCCTAATGTTAACAGCCCGGAGTCATTAACTG
>NW_023658067.1:0-25334 GCF_015228065.2 Penaeus monodon
CTTTTTTAAAAAAAAAATTTTTTTTTTGGGAAAACCCCCTTTTTTGGGGCCTTTTTTTTTTTACCCAAGACTTTCCTCAAATTTTTCATTTCACCCTGAAATCAGTTCAAGGATTCCTAAGGATGGATTGCTTTAAAACTGGTGACCCCCAAGGACTTTCGGGAGCAAACACCACAAAACAAACAAAAACAAAAAAAACACAAAACCCTTTCCTAAAAAAAAGAGAAAAAAGGTTTTTTTAGGAAGAAAAAAACAAAAAAGGTTAAATATAACTAATTCTTTGGGAAAAACAAACTACTTTTGACAAACAAACAATGCAAGATTCATCCATTATATCGATTGAGTTTTTTATATTTATACATTTATATATTATAAAAACACTCATTTTACATAGATAGTTTTATTCTATATAAATTCAATAACACTTACCCCCTTGAATGGGTTTTAAACCCCAATAAAACAGAGAGACTTAAATGGTACCCAAGTCCCCGTGTCAGCCACTAGCTGTGAAGAAATTCTATTTACCATGATTTTCCAAGTGTTTCAATGATTATTTTGTTAGGTTCTGTAATCAGATCAAAGTATTTATAATTTTTTTATTGATATTGCACAGCGAATGTTCTTTCTTATTCTGGTACTTAAAAAATTTTACTAACCTCTTCGGAAACTACCAGGCACTTGTTTCGTTTCTCTTCTCTCTCTGGTTAGATTTAAATACGGGTTTAGCTTTTGTAATTCAAAACATTTTAACATTACTCAGTCACATATATTAAAGCATATTTTTCGTTTAAAACATACAAATCCCGGGAAAAATTAAATAAATTTCTCAAGAAAAAAAAGAATACAAGGGTTTTTCATTAAAATTCCATTTTTAAAACCTTTTAATATAAAAAGAAACAGTGAAATATAACTGCGTACCCTCAAATAAAAGGAATGCCTTGGGGGGGAAACAAGAAAAACTGAACTTTTGGGGTAGACTCGTATTTCCCTGTTTTTTTAAATAATAATGTAAACGTATATAGCACCTGTAAAAAAATAGTAAAATAAAGTATCATCTTCAAAAAATAAAATATCATCTTTTTAAATAATTTTTAGTACTAATTATCTTACCCGCTAAAAACTAATTTAAAGGGTATCATAATTAACATATGAGTAAAGACCAAGTAATGAGGTATACAAAAGGGTTTTCACAAGGGGAAATTTTTTTTGGGCTTCTTATTTCAGATTAGTGGGTCATTACAGCAACCACCCCATCCTGGTCCCCCCCGGGTCCCGGGGGCGGCTGGCCGTCACATGCCAAAGGCTGGAATTCCCCGAGATCGCCCCCTCAAAAAGCAGGGCCCAAAGCTGTGAGGGAGGGGTCCCAGCCTCACCCTGGCCACTGCGACTTGGTGGGGAGGATTGGCTGGCGTGTCGATGAGACCGTCACTAGTGACCCTTATGGCACTATAACAACCCCCAGGAAGTGGCCCCGCCCAAATACCCGACCGAATCCGATAAAACAGCAAAGGGCCAACTGGCGGCGTTCCCGAGCGCCTTGGGCCCCCGTTGAGAAGCAAAGAACCCCCCACAGAGGGAAAATGGGAGTGTACAACCAACTTTTAAAGCCCTTTATGAGGCACCTCATGACCAACCCAAAAATCGGCCCGGGTCCAGGGGTCACAAGGACGTGGTACTTAAAGACGAATTAGGGGGGTCAACCACAGGGGAAAAAGTGCCGAAACATTTCCCAAGGAAAGAACCCCCGAAAACCCAGCCCTCCCAAGGGAGGGGGTGAGGATGCCAAGGAAAATGCCAGCAGGTGAGGCAGGAAAAATGGTGGAAGGTGTGGCTTTCGATCACCGTACCCCCCTCTCAGAGCAGGGCAACGGGTCAAGCGAGCCACCACCCGCTAGCCCGAATGCACGCACCACGCCCCCAGGCGGGGCCCAACAGACTGGCAAAGTTCTCTGCGAGAACGAGCAGCGACAGCTCCACCCAAACTGAGGGCAAGACAAGAACGCCAAAAACCAGACGCTTGCTCACATCAGAGAAAGGGCAGCCGCCCCCGATAACTCGGGACGTTTCTTTTTCTGGGGGGAAACTAAGAGATCAAAAAGCCAGTCGCAACTCAGCCCCGGGCGATGACGGGATCTCGTACCCCATCACCCCCGCCTGGGACGGGTGGTGAGCTTGCATTCCGCAACTCATAACGGGTTTCCGGGGAAACTTCCCCCACCCGAGCGGAAGGGGGCACCATATTTCCCACCCCAAACAAAGGAGCCGGGGGAAAGTACCCCCCCATCTTTCCTGCTGTCTGGCAAGGGACTCCGAGAGGAGGTACTGAACCGGCTCCAATGGAAAATGGGGCCCCAACAACACCCCCCAGGGTTCCCCGGGGGGATAAACACAGCGACAGCTAGCCACGCCTTGAGCACAATAACAGGGGCATTGTGGCGTTTTCCCTTGCCCTGGAGAAGGCTTTCAAATTTGGCAATCCCTTCCCTTTTCAGGAGGGGCCTATCCAAAAAGGAATCAGAGGTAAGCTCTTGCTTGGATAGGTACTACTTACGAATAGAACAGCCCAGAGTAAAATTCCGGGGTCCCCTACACAGCAAATGCCACTAGAAAAAATGGAAGCCACAGGGGGGGTTTCTCAGTCCACCCCCTTTTTAAACACACTAATGTCCTGTATCCTCAACAAACCCCAGGGGTGAAAAGATCATCTCCTATGCAGCGATTTTGCTATCATCTCCACGGACCACACAGCCTAAACAAAGCCGCTTTTTGTTGGATTTGGTATCCGAGGAGTTTCAGGACAGGACAAAAAGATCTCGCACCCAAACCCAAAAGGCCATGGCTTTGAGACAGAGATTTTCAAGGCACAAGTCTGAAAATCAGGGAATGGACTGGAGGGGTTTTTGGGAATACCTTTACTTGGGGAAAGGATGCCCGGACCCCCCCCTTCCGCCAGGAGGCCCAGTACCTGTTGCCCGAAAAAAAAGGCAAGACTGTTGTCATGAGAGTAATGAGTGGAAGACGCATAGGGGCCAGCACAGAGTACTAAGATCTTCACTACATGGGGCAGGCCCCATTGTAGCTACCCTCCCCGCTCTGATTGGCTCAAAAAAAAATATAAAGACCGTTTGGGAGACAGCCAAAACAAAGCCGCCAGGGTCATTCTGGGTGCCCAAGGTGGGCGAAGGTCCTCAACCTCCTAGTGGAGACAACCTTTCCCCTTTGGGCCCTCACAAATTTGATTTAAGGGCAGCCCAATTTCTTATCAAAGGTATCAGGCCCCGGGAAACAAAAACCCTAAGACAAAAAATGTCAGACCCCTAGAACAAGATAACGAGCTGTTTGCAAAAAAAACTCCTGGCGTCTCCACAGCCAGGGTGTAAACGCCATCAGCTAAAAGAACCATTTGGGAAAGGGCAGGGCTCCCCACACCCTCTTTTGTCGAAGCTCCCCCGGGGGACAAACCCGATAGAGTTCTCGGTCTGAGACTGGCAAGCAAAAAGAATGAATTTTGCACCCTAGCCTAAAGGAGAAACCAGGGGGTCATTGCAACCATACCCCCCGGGGAGCCTAATATTACACAGACGGATCGGCGACCCCTTTGACCCACCTGCGGGGCCCCCGGTTTGCAGAAAGGGGCCACAATATCCTGAGGGAACAGACAACGCCCCCTCGCTAAAGGCAGGGGTAGTTGCACATGGGAGCACTGAGACCCGTCCAGGAGAAAGGTCACGGGGTCATACACACAACCCCAAAGGAGCCGCGATGTTTTCAGCAGCGTCACCCACTGACAACATCTACCTCCGACAACATCGGCACAATAACAAAAAGGAGCGCTAGGGTAGAAGAATTATCAAAAAACTGTTCCAGCCAATGGGATCAGGGGCAAGAGCTTGCTGACAGTTTAGCCAAAATCGGGGGGTATCCCCCCAAACCCCATGATAAAAAATCAGAGCCGAAGTTTACTTGGGGGAAAGTGTACGGTGACGGCCAACTCCTTCCCCCTGCAGCTTCACAGGAGGAACGGGGGACTTTCCCCCCGGCCGTGGTCTCAGTGCCCAGGCAAAACCAGGGCACTTCAAAAATAACAACAGAGGTCCCAAAGTCTTCCCTGCACAAAATCGCCTAGGTTACCACTGTGCAGGGCAGACATAAAAACCATAGAACGAAGAGGGGTTTTGCATGCTTTGCGGGAGCCGAACCCCACCGGATACACTACTTGAGAATTGCGTGCACACGAAATTTCCTAAGAAAAACCCCCAAAACCAGCCTCGTGCTGGTAAAGAGATTATGCAATGCTACCCCACGGCTACGGAGGCCTCTGGCAATCCCACCGCCCGGTAAGCCCCGAGTGTAACCAAAAAAGAGACAGCCAAAAAAAAGCGGGACACAGGCCGGGCCCAAAGTGAAAGGGCCCCGGGGCGAAGCCAGAATTCCCAAAAATTCCAGCAAGAAAGAACGAGATCAGCACCCCCGACCCTCCAGCAAGCAAAACAGTGCAGCCCCCACAAGGATGCCAGTCCTTAGCGACCGGGAGCTCCCGGCTCCCCGTTGATTCTGATTCACTTAAACCCAGCCATACCTGTGGGCACTCCCCCCAAAACAAATTCTCCCAAAGAGTTTAAAAACCAGTAACCACAAATAGAAAGGGGCAAACACCATCCCTATACGGGTGACCACCGGAGGATCTTTAAAGGGTTTTCGCTCGCCGCTTTGCTCACTCTCTGGGGGGGGATACTGTAGCAGCACGACCCCGGCAACCTGGAGTCACTAGTTCCCCGGGTTGGGTCACACAGGTCCACACCATGCCCGCGCACTTGGACAGCGGGCCCCCCCTTTTCCCCTCCGCGTTACACAGCGCTAGGAAATTTAACCCGCAGGAGAAAAAGAGAAAGGGCTCCACTGGACCTCTAGGTCTAAAGGTTTTTTGTGGGGTTTTCTTGGTAAAGAGATCTTTGAACCCCCACCAGGCGATTTGGGCCCCTTGTGTGATAACTTTGGGTGTTATCTTGCACCCCTTTTGCTTTGAGGAGTATTTTTAATTGTAGGCCAGAGTGCTTACAATTAAAAAACGAAGCACTGTGGCAATTAGCAGTTTTACTGCGGGGTCCCGGCCCGAACCCAAGGGTTAGATTCCCGTTCGGCGGGGCCCAAACCCCCGACCGGCCCAAAACCCACAAAGACTGTTAATTGCCCAGGTGTTTTTTTTCTGACCACTACGCCCTTGCATAAACCTGTCAATTAGCTTCTGCTAGATTTCCCTCCCGCCTTTTCATCATACCCCGTGCTATCTTCGGGTACGTAATCAAATTATCATTTTTCTGGGGAGCCCATCTCCTGTGAGGTGGCTCCCCAAAAATCTTTAATCACAGAAGTGCCGTGACGCATTGTTTTAAAGTTCCAATGGTACAAGGGTTTTTGTTGCCCAAACCTGAACAGCGACCCCCTTCCTCCTCGATGGCCAAAGAACACTCGCAGAAAAAGGCTTCAAACCTCTCCCTTTCCCCTAGGGCTAAGGCTAAAAGCACGTCGTGGCGAAAAAAAATCGACAAAAAAATCCGCCCCAATCGTGCGAGTCTACCGGCGAATCTCGGCCAAAAAGACGTCACTGTCGTTGATGTTTTCAAACCCCAGAGTCAAGCATTGTAAAGATCCGTTGCCGCGCCGGGGAGGCACAGAAGCTCCACTCGTGGGATTGTGATGTTAACACATCCCTCCCCCCTAAATGTGGAACCCGAGAGCTTTTTTCAGGTTTGACCAAGCCCCAAATGCTACAGATTCAATCACTCTAAAAAACACTGCACACCGAACAGAGACAGCAGATGTGGGGAAAAAGGAACTTCTTTGCCCCGAAAAAAGACCATAGAGTTCAACTGCGAGGGGCAGCAGTCGCTGTCAGTGGGGATGCCCCCAAAAGCAAAGAAATATTAAAACAAAAAAACAAACACAAAAAAAAACAAAAACACAAACCACGCTCCCAACCCCCGACCCTTTCAAACTCCACACCCACCCCCAAAAACCCACCACCCCGATTCCCCTCGGGAAGCACAAAGCCTCTACCCCTCATTTCCCCAAAAAAAAACGCCTTAAAATAACAAAAACCCCAAAATCAGACCATTACACGTAGCTTAATAGCTGCAAAAAACAACGCCAAGAAATTTCCAAACATATCCCCAAAACTACTACAAAAAAAAAAGGTTTCCCCAGCATTTGTGATCCCCCAGGAAATTTTGAAGACGAGAACCCGTATAACCTGAGTATCACGCACAACAAACACAAACACGGGGTAGATGGGGCCCCCACCTCACAAGCCCCCACCTTCATGCACACACTCCCCAACCACAAAACCCCAAAGCAAACCCAGAGAAACGCACAAAAAAAACTACAAATAAAAACCAAACGATCACAAAAGCAAACTCCTTCACCCCTTTTCATGCACAAAAGAAAAAACAAAAAAGACCCCCCCCTCACGGAAACCGGGCCCCCCCCACTCCTCGTCGTGTCAGACGACACCCTCACGGGGACTCCAGCAGCGAGGGAGCCCCCAATCGACCTAGTCCCGAGGTTTTAGAGGGGGTACCGGCTGCCGTTCCCCCCGGGACGTATTCCCGTCCTCCCGTCAGGGGGGATTAGGGAGAACGGAAGTTGGGAAATTGGGCCCCCGATTTCCCCGGAATTTCCCTCTCCCTCTCCAGGAGTCCCTCCCGGACCCCGAAGAGACCCCCTTTGGGGGTCGTCCTCGTTTTCGATCTCGTTCCGTAAGAAACGCCCCGAAAAAATAGGTCACCGTCATCTTTACCTGTCTGAATGGCATGTGACAATCGTTCAAGCGAATTTTAAAAAATTTTATAAGAGCACGTATTTTACGACTTCCAACCCGGGGAAAATCCCGCTCGTTCTTTTTAAAAACCCCTCTTCACTAAATTTCCCATGCTATTAAAATACTTCGGCTACACGTAAAAAAATACGAAACGGCTGGTTGTAGGCTGCATCTCGTAAAATCCACTTTTTTTTCGAAATCATCTCGCTCCCCTTATTCATCCGATTTCATGGCTTTTAAACTCTTCACCCAGCAGGGCCCTATAAAGATTTCCACTGCCATATCAACCCCCCGTCAAAAATTTCCCATTCACGATTTTAATAAATTATTTTTAAATTTTAATAATTCCCAGTCTCTTTGGGGGGTTTAAAGCACACACAATCATTCAAACCCCACATCAACAAAGCACACGGCGAAGCTCTTGTCTATTTCGAAAAAAAAAGACTCCACTACATCGGGGCCCCACTTTTACACCCATTCACATCGAGAGGGAAGGGCCGCCCTGATCTCGTTTTGGGGAAAAGAGGGCACTCCCCTACCCCACACCTTACAACGGCCCGAACTTCTTTTGACACATACCCGTCATCATAAAACTTTCAATGACACCATACTAAACAAAAAAACAAAACCTTCGGTACAAAAAACAGACGGATGATTTTAAAACTTACCTTGGGCCCGTCAAAAAATTTTAAATTTAACCTTGAAAAAGAGAAAACATTCCGAAATAGATAGGCATTGGATATCTTTTTTGCTTGGTATCAGCAGCAATGGCCGCGCCATACCCAGACGCATAAAATCCGCAAATCATTTCCCTCCAAGCGAGAGAAACCCAAGGGTTTCCCGACCCGCTATAGGAATCGTTTCTTCAAAATTTAAAAACACTAATCGAGGTTTGGGGGGATCACTTCCTCAGAAATCACTATAAATAGTTTTTTATAAGACCAAAAATTCATTTGGCAAAATTTTTTAAAAAACAAGCAGAATCTATGAGAGTTCGCACCCACGGGAATTTGGCAATCAATTGAAATTAAAAATAGAACTTCCCCTCTTTACTCACCCCTCAAGGACAAAAATCAAATTTTAGATCCGGGAGGTTACGAAAATTTTTTATGACCACTGGGAAATTTTTCTATCCCATGAACCCCACCCTCTTTTTAATATCCTTTCAAACCATCAAAAACCGGGGGCCAAGACCCAGGATAGAAACAGAACCCGAGAGATTATCCCCGGATAATCTGGACGACACATGCGAACTCCCGGGCCCCCCCCTCGCTGGAGAGGGAAAAAAATAATAATGGGTTTCCTCGAAAAAGGTCCGGGTCCCCCGAGGGGCGGACGCACTCATTCATCTTCCCGACAACGTTTTTTCGAGCTATGACCCCCCTTATATAACACTTCCTTGCTCTGGTACTATCCCCACCTTTCAAAACTGCTTTTTGTGGCCCCTTTTCCCCAAGCCAAACAAAGACCAACTAACCCCCAAAATTACCGCCCATTAGTTTACTAAGACATTAGGCAAAATTTTTGATAAAGTAATTAATCCCGACAAGGGGGGTATCTCGAAACCATGGGCCCACTCTCTTTAAAACAATTCGGGTTCCTCTCCCCGTTCGACAAAGAGCACTGAACTACGACTAACACGTCTTAACAACAAAGACAGAAACTTAAAGACGGTTCTCGTAACCCAAAAACGTGGGGCGAGCCTTCGACACGGGCTGGCATGCTGGCTTTAAATACAAACGTGCACAAAATTCAATTTTCCCCGTGCACCAAAAAGCTGTATGAGTTCTTGGATGACCCTAAATTTAAAACTTAAATTTAAAGGGAAAATTTTAACACCATTCAAAGCACGCAGGGTACCCCAAAGGGAGCTAATCGCCCAAAACCCTTACATTTTACCAAACGACCTCCCCGACCCCACTCCCCCCATTATTGGGGTTTTTTTACGCCGACGACTTTTCTCATTAGTAACATATTCGCTCGCTGGTGTTGTCGAGAACAAAGACGAGTTTACACCGTCTCGAGGGGGGAGCACAAAAGGTTATCAAAAATAATGCGACATAATAGCATAGCATAAATAAGGGAAAAAAGAGGTGAAGAATTCGAAGGGGGGGGGGGGGGAGAAGGGAAAAATGGTGGAAAATTTAAGGGAAATTAGAGATTGGTAAAGTAGGGGGGGGAAACCCTTGCATGGTAATACATTTCATTTATTTCTCTTTCTGTCTGGAGTTTCGGGGGGGGGGGGGAGGTGATGGTTATTTTATTTTTTTGCTATTGGGGAAAGAAGTGGCTATGGTTACTTTTATTGGTTATGAAGTAATCCCTCTTTTTTTTTTTTTTGTAATAAATAAAATATATATATCGTTATATATTATCTATTTATTTTGGTTTTTTAACTTTTTTTTTTTCTTTTTTTACGTTTTATGTTTTTTTTTTGTTTTGTATTTATGTCTTAAACTAGTTTTAAAAAGGGAAAAAATGTGGTAGTTGGAAAACAATAAAAAAATAAAAAACTGGGCTAATTCTAAAAAATGTTTTTTTTTGGGTTTTTATATTTTTTTTTTTATATTTTTTTTATTTTTTATTATTTTTAATTTTTTTTTTTTTATGCTAAAAACAAGAACGAGAACAAAAACAAGTTTGACTTATGTTTAAATAAGGGAATAATTAATTTATTTTTTTTATTTTTTTTTATTTTTTTAAATTTTGTATTTTTTTTGTATTTTTTTAATTTGGATTTTGTTTTTAATTGCTAAGAACAGGAAAAGAAAAAAGAAAAAAAAAGAGGCTGGGGGGACTCCAGTGGCGAATGAAAAATATTTTAAAAAAAACGAGGAGAAATGGGTGATAAAGGGGAAAAAATGAATCTAGATGGACAGGGGGGGATGGGTGAGATTGATGGGGTTTTGGGGGATTGAGTGATGCTTGAAAAAAGAATAAATTTGGAATTTTTTCAATCGGGGGGATGAATTTTTGACAACTGGTCGACTTTTGCAAAGGGTGGGAACAAAAAAGGGAGCTTTTAATAGATGACAAGAAATGGGTAAAAATGGTGATAACAAAATAAAAATAATAAAATATAAGAACAAAACAAAAACCCCACAAAAAAAAACAGAAATAGCGAAGAACAGGAGTGTCAAGAAAAGGGTGGTTAAATAGTAGGAGGTGAATATTAGAATTTAATTTAACAAAACGGGAACAAAAAACAAAACAAAGAAATTTAAACAAAGATGCAGTGATTGAAGGTTTTTTTTTTTTTTTTTTTTTTTTTTTTTTTTTTTTTTTTTGGGATTTTAATTATTTTTTTTCTCCCTTTTTCCGAGAAAATCCCACCCTGTCGTCTTCTGTTTCGCTGTCTCCCTATGCAATTGCACGATGCACCCATAATCACGACAATCGAGTCAGAGTCCGTAGCAATTTGTAAGATTTTCGCCCTTGGAATCCCCCCTTTTTAATTTTCGTCGACGCTGACCCACGACCATAGGCGGCCGAGGGGGGCAAAGTGAAAACCGGGGTAACAGCGCCGCAAATTTAAACCCTTTTGGGGACAGCCAAGGTCCCCACCCTCTTCCCCCGTGAGGGGTTAATCCGCGCCGCGCACGGGTGAGCCGCAGGTGAGCTGGCAGAGCTGAGGTCGTCCCCCTTGCCTTAAATTTAGTTTTTGGCTGGTTAACCAACCCTTTGGGGGATTCTGAGGGTGATTCTGGTTTTTTTATTTTTTAATAATATATTTTTTTTTTTTTTTTTTTTTTTTTTTTTTTTCCTTCTTTAATTTATTACTAAAACTTTAAAAAACATTAAAAACATGGTATGGTAACAAGTCATTTTTTGGGGTGTTTTGGGTGTGTAATCGGTGGGGGGTGTTTCGTTTTTTCTTGTTTGGTAGTGTTTGGCCACAGGCGGGTTTTGGGGTGATTTTTGTGTGTTTTTAAAGGGGTTTTTATTTTGTTCGTTTTCTTTTTCCGTAGCGGGCCCAGGTGTTTTTGCTCGTCGTGTATGGTGTTTAGGGGGTTCCATGCTGTATGTTCTGGTAGTTTTTCTGCTGAAATTGGGTCTAGAAATTTGCCCCCGGTCCCAGATTTTAGTGCTTTGTTCTGTACTGATTGCTTTGGGTTTTTGTGAGATGATTTTGCAACCATGGGATAGCAGTATTTTCTAAGATGGGTCGACTTTGTTTTGTAAGTCGAGTTTGTTTGTGGGTGCAGCAGGAAAAACTTTTTATTTGGGGTTATGTTATTTTGCTTGTGTTATTCTTTTTAACGTGTTTTTGTGAACCTGTGCTTGTGATCTGGAGCCAAGAATGTTCCGTGGGGTGTAGGGAAAATTTTGGTTTTTGATCGTGTTGGTGTTTTTTTCTACGGCTAGGGTATGATTTTTGAATTTTATTTTTTTCTGTTTTTTTCAGGTGTAAAATGTGTTGATTTTCTGTATGCTCTTTTGTTGTTCGTTTCATGAAGTGTTGTGATTTAGGGGGTGTGAAATCTGTGTGTATCGTCGCTAGGAATATTTTGCTGTATGGGTCGGTTCGGCAGTTTGGGCGTGTACAGGTTAGAGGGTTGGCGATAATACGTTTCCCCTGTGGTACTCCATTTCTGAGGTGGATGGGGTCCCTAGGTGAGCTCGGGCGTATTGGGGCAGTCCGTCACCCCGGGAAGCTGCAGAGAAGGGCGGTGAAGTGTGTGGCAGGTGAGTTGTGTTAGTTTTATTTGAACGTTGCCATACTTAAAAAGGGCCTTTGCTGACGTCTCGTAGTTTGCGTTCGTTGGGTTTTTAGCAGACCGAGAGGATCTCTGTAAGCGGGGGCGATGGCGCTCTGGGTCCCCTGTGTGGGCGAAAGCCGTTGCCAATTTTTTGGTGTTTTTTTTGTTTTAAAGGTGTGGGATGAGTCTCTGTGAAATTTACCCTCTTAGCATTTTTTCCGGGGACTTTGGAGTGAGATGGGCGGTAATTCCCCCTCGTGTGAAATTTTTCCCGGGTTTGGTTTTAAAGGGGGGTGTGGCTTTTTGAATTGTCGGGAAAAATTCCTTTCCCAGGCTGCATTAAGATATGGCGTATTGCTGACATTCGGGGAAAGATGTCGATGATGTTTTGTTTATTTTGCTAGCTCCTGGTGTTGGTTTTTAGTGCGTTTGATTGTTTTTGTTATTCTTTGAAGGAGGTGGGGAGAGGGACTGCCCTCTTGAGAGTGTTTGGGTAATGATGTTTTTGGGAGAATTATTTTCCTATGTGTTGATGTATTTTGTAACCCGGTCTCTGTAATGTGGTGGAATGGGGCGTTCTCGGGGGGAGATTGGAAATTTTTTGCCCGAACCCCCTAGGGAAGGGTCCATCCCCTCCCCGATAACCTCGTCTGTGTGTGTTGTATAGTTTTGGGATTATCTTTTTTGTTCGACCCCATGATTTTTTTAAAGGAACCCCAAAAATTTCGGGGGTTTGAGTTTTGACATAGTCTTTGCGCGAGTGTCCGGGTGTTTTTTCATTTCTTTAATTTCGTGTGTAATTGTGTTGGATTTTTCTGTATCGTTGCTATTGTCTTCCCAGCCCCGTTTTAGGGTTTGTTCGTGTATGTGTCTGTATTTTATTTTTAACAATTTCAGGGGATGTGTTTTCTCGTAATAAGGGATGTCTTTGTGTTGTTTTTGGGGATGTTGGCCCGGCGGGCCGTCTGTATGTCGCTACCCCTGTTCAAGGGGGGTGTTTATTTTGGGGTGGGGTGTCCCCCGAGTCAGTTACGTGGTGTCTTTAGGATTTTTGAAGCCCTCCCGTTTGCATGTTGAAGGTTTCGGGGGTTTTGTTTGGGGGTCATGAGGGTTGTTGACAGTGTTAAAGACCGGGAGGGGGTCGTGGTGTGAGTCGCCCGTTTTGATATGGTGGTGTAAGTGTGCCCTGTGGTTTTCCAAGACTATGGGGTGTTTTTCTGGTTATGTGTTAAAAGTTGGTGTGTTTGGGCCGAGGTTTTGAGTCTGCTTGTTTATGAGGGGGCAGGCCCTTTTCCAACGGGGTTTTGGGTTGAGCCCAAAAAGTGGTGGTTTGGTTTAAAATCTCCATGATTATATTGGGTTTTTTTTGCCTCAGGAGCTGCAAAATGTCAGGGTTTTGGTAGAAAGGGTTTTTGGGGAATGATAGGTTGCTAGTATAATGGGCCATGTGGTGATTATTTTGATGCCAAAGGTCTGATGAAAAATTATTTTGGTTTTGTGTGAATGTCGTTTTGATCGCAATTGCTACGCATGTTCTTTCTTGGATTTGTTGGGAAAAGTAGGGGGGTTTCTGTAAAATTTGAGTGGGGAGTGTTATTGGCCCATGGCTGTTAAGAGTAGAGTGTGGGTCTGTTTCTGTATGGTTTTCACAGTTCAGTTTTTTGTGTTTCCAGGGAGTACGTTTTTGTTGTAGATGGTAGGGGTGAGTGTATGTTGGGTGCCATGTTTTTGTGTTGTTTTCGGAAAATACCCGTTGTTTTTTTTTTATGTTGGGGATTGCTCAGTCATGTCGTTTGTGAACGCATGTTGCCTCCTTGAGGTGTTTTTGTAGTCTTTTTTATTGTGACCTGTGGGATGCTTCTTTTTGTTTCTAACCCCTTTTTTTTTATTTTTTTCAAGCAATTTCGAATGCAGATAATGGTATTTGGGGGGGGTTTTCTGAAAAGAGCCGGAGCCATAGTGTTTGGGTCGTGCAGTTTTCCCTCCTGAGGCGTCCAGCCCCCCGTCCATCGGTTAATGTCTCACTGTGCTCGACCAGGTTTGGGGTAGGAGGTGGGGCATAGGGGTGGCAGAGGATATACTGGGATGTCCCCCAAATGTTTTACATTGGGGGTTTTTATTGACTTTGTCTGCTATTTACGAGGGTGGAGCAATGGAGGGGGGTGCCGAAAGTTATTTAGGGGGGGGGAAAAGTGGGGCCCAGTGTCTGTATCTCAGCAGGTGGGGTTTATGTCTGGGGGAGGGGCTCAGGGGCTGAGCCTGAGGAAGTTGGGGGCTCCCCTGCCCGGGCCCGTACAGGCTGAGGCATTGGGGCCAGGGGGGGGATTTTTCAGGGGGCCTGAAAAGCTGGGTGGGGGGGTTAATAAATTTAAGGGGCCCCAGAGCAGATTTTCCAAGGTCTAAGGCGGGAAAGGTTTTTTGCCCCCAGGCCACTTTTGCATGATATCAAACCCTTTTCAGGGGAATGATTTTTTTGCATTGAGCATGCAGAAAGGGCACGAGAACTCCTTGGGGAAAACGTTGGGGGGGCCAGGTGGTGGTGGGTTCAGTCTTGTGTGTTTTTTTTCGGCGGACCTGTTTTAATTTGGGGTTTCCAGTGTTGGTGGGGCCTGCCACCTCCTGGCGCTTTTGGGCACAGCCCGTATGTTAGTTTTTTTTTCTTTTCTTTTCCCTAACTTTTTTCCGGGAGATTTCATGGCCCCCCTTCCCGGGGGGACAAGTTGGCAATGTCCTATGGGCCCCCCGCAGTTAAAGGGATTTTTTAACGGAACTCTTGCAGCCCCAAAAGGGGTGGGGTTTTGAAACCCCACTCAGGCATTGGGTCTTTTTCTGACTTGCATTGGGGTTTTAGATGTCCCTAAACAAAGCTTCAAAATTTTTTAAGGGCGAAATCTTTCAAATTCGTTTTTCCATGGGGGGAAAAAATACCTTGAAGAGGTATATCCCTTCTTTTGATTTTTCTTGGGGTGGCGTGATCTGAGAATCGCTTTTTTTAGTATTTATCTTTTATGAATAGATTCTTCAAACAGAGCATCTGGAAGGGAAAAGGAGATCTCTTCTTAATCTCTAAAGCCGACTCACTAAAACTTGTCGGGCAGTTTCTTAAAAACAAGCGTAAACTTAGCCTTTATATCAAAAGGAATTTTGGGGGAGAAACCCAAATTTTTTAAGGGGCAGGACGACATCCTTTGAGAAGAGCTTCTCGGCATGGTGCGTCCTCGTAATGCAGGGAGCCATCATGAAGGGGAAGTACCCAAGTACTTGTCTGGCAAAAACAGTGCATTGGGTAGGGTCTTACGCTTTTTTTGGGGGGGGGCCACCAAGAGCTTTTAATTTTATTTTTGTCATTTTGTTGCATGGTCGGGGTGAGAGGGTGAAGGGCCGGTGAGGGGTGACAGGTGAGATGATGGAGGGGAGAGAGATGGGGGAAAAAAGAAGCTAGGCTGAAAAACCCCTAGGGAATTTTTCCCCCAAAAAACCACCCCCCACCAAAAAAAAAAAAAAAAACCCCAAAAAAAAAAAAAAAACCCCCCCTAAAAAAAAAAAAACAAAAAAAAACCAACCCCAACTGGGCCCCTTTTCGGTTTTCCCGTGATAAGGGTCGGGGAGGGGTGTTGGGTTTCCCTTAGCAATGGGGGAAAAAAAAAAAACCGTAGGGCATAAGCAAAAACCCAAAAAGTTTTGGGAATTTTGTAGCAGGATAAAAAAGGAAGGGATTTGGGGAGACCCGGACCCAGGGGGTCAAGAAATTTTCTGGGCCCTATTTCTTTTTTCCCCTTGATTAGGGGATGGGGGGGGGGGGGGGGGGATAAGGGGGGGGGGAAAAAAACCCGGGGGGGGGGGGTAAAAAAATCAAAAAATTTTGAAAACAGGTTTTTCCCCGGGAATCGGGTTTTTAGCGATTAAGAAGGGGGGTTCGCCCGGGGGGGGGCGGACCCAGGGGGGGAGCCAAAACGAAGAAGTTAATATGCCCTTTCCCTGATGTGTGGCTTTTGCGGGCAAAAAAAAGCCCCTCCCTGCCAAAATCCTCGCCACCGACCGGGGTCCCGGGCCCCCCAGTTTGTGCACTGCTATGTGTTGCATGGGGGGGGGCTTCGGGGGGTTTGGGCCCCCCCCCTTTTAAAACCCCCCTTTTAGGGGCCCCCCCCCTACCCCCTTCGGGCAAAAAAAAAAAAACTGGTTTGGCGTTCTCCAGTGCACTAGGGGGATCGGAGCTTTGTTTTGGGGCCGCTCCCTTATTGCCAAACCTTGCTAAAAAGGGACAACAGCTAAGCAGCGCACCACCCAGACGAATAAAAAAAGTCCTCGAGGAACTTATGTAGGTCCAGATGACCACAGGAAGGGAAAAGGAGATCAGGAGGAGACAAAGGACACCTATATGTCGCCTCAGACTGCTGGCCTCTCTATACAGGTTTCCCTGTGATAGAGAGAGCTGCGGGTCTGAGGAGAGGTGTAGTTTTCCCTTGTCACCGTCAATGGGTAAAAAAGAAAAACCGCTGAGGGCAGTGAAAAGGGCAAATATTCTCGGAACAGGATTAATTTGCTGGACATTTACGTTAGCAAGCGATATAATAGCAAGAAGGGTTCGCGGCGCGATTGAGCCCCGGTACTCCGGGGTGTCAATGACACTTTGAACGGGCCCTATTGCTATATTGTCACTCTCTTCGCATGAGGGTGGGACTAATGCGACAAAAACAAAAGTTCTCTTTTTAAACCCTAGCAAAAACCCTCCTTACGCACAACCCAGACACCCGGGGCTCACAAGAGAGCCAATCAGAAGAAGGATATGTGAACAGGCTCCTCCCCTCTCTCCCTGCGGTGAATCGGTCCTTGATTGGACGATTCAGAGAGAGGGGATGACGGTTCCGGCAAGGTGGCGGACGGGCGCAGCGGGTGGAGCCGAGCAACGCCAAGAGAGTTAGCATGATGCCATGATCCCTCGATCGTGTGGCTTTTGCATGGGCATAGTAAAGAGATGCCCCGCGCCCCGGTCCCTTTGCAATCTCGCCTGGGCTCTACTGCGTTACCGGACGGTGACGCGCCCCCATTGTTTGAGCACGATGCTATGTGCTTGCATGTAGCTTCGTGCCCTACTAGCCTACTCTTTCCTATGCGAATTTTCGGCATTAGGAGGACTCTGTTGCACACCTTCTGGTAAAACTGGACCCCATCTTCGGGCGCGTGCTCGGACGTGGGCAGACCTTTACCTCCCGCAGGGGAGGGTGTGTCTGGGGGGCCTTAGAAGGCCTGCCTTACGGTGTGCATAGAGTTCCCATTCTTTTGTTAGGGATTGGTCTGGCGGGCCCATCTGATGACTGCCACTCTTTTTCTTTCGAATAGGGCGATAGGCAGGTAGAGCCCCCTTGTCGGGCCCTTTCAGCCAGGTTCGGCCCTAATAGCAGCTGCTAGACAGAAAAATCAAGTTCCCGTGATAGGAAGTACCTGGAAAAAAGTTAGTCTTTCTCCCTCACTGTGATGAAATGTCTGTGGTTGACTATTTCGGGGGGATAAGGAACTTACTGGAACAGGTACAGGCCCCCTCTTACTTTTCACTGAGGTGAACTTTGGGTGTTTCAGAGAGAAGAGGGTTTTCACGTTAAACTCACCCTGCAAAGAACTGCCTGGAAAAAAGTCAGCTCCTCTCCCTCACTGTGATGGAAACAGTCTGTGGTTGGCTGTTTCCAGAGGGACGAAGGAGCTTACTGGAACAGTACAGAACCCACCCTTCTCTCACTGAGGTGAAACATCCTTTGGATTTTCAGAGAGAAGAGGGTTCCACCTAAAAAACCGTCCTGCCATAGGAACCTCCTGGAAAAATGTTAATTTCTCTCCCCACTGTGGTGAAACAGTCTGTGCCGGCTGTTTTCAGAGGGATGAAGGAACTGACAGGAACGGTGCAGGACCCCCCTCTTTACTCAATGAGGTGAAACAACCTTTGGGCGTTTCAGAGAAAAGAGGGATTCACTTTGAAAAAGGGTACAGGCCCCCTCCGAGGAGCGGAGAGGAACTGCCTGGAAAAAGTGAAAGAGCTCCCTTCCTCACTGAGGGAGGAGCAGAAGTGTTCCCAGCAATGATGTCCTGTAGGGGGAAAGGGGCACCCCCTCTGGGATACTCCCGAGGTTGACACCTACCCACGTGTTTGCCGTGCGTGGCACCCTTGTGAGCTGGGAGACGGGAGTCCTGGAGGTTGAGCGATGCCGATGCACGAGTACGCCCTGCGGCTAGCAACACGCCTCTTTGGTCCTCTATTCTGGCAAGACAGGGGGCCCTGATCCAGGCCCGGTCAGGTCAATCGGCTGGTCTCCCTCGGGAGGCTAGGGTCAACCCAGTCATGCTGCCTTTTGGTACCCACACCGTCCGTGTGTACCAGTGCAATCGGCTAAATGGCTGCGTATATTCACTCATCACCCCTGTTGCTGTTAGACATTGGTTCTAGCACTCAGCTTCCCCTTGTTGGACTCCGTGGTGGGTGGGGGCGTGAGTGGACTGCCAAGTATATGGAAAAACTAAACAAAAACCCCCACAGACAGACCTTACGTTGACGAACCCGTGCAAGGCCCAGACCACGGCAGCCACCCTGAAGCCTTACGTCCCCTCCGGGTGGCAAAAAAAAAAACCCCGAGCACAGGATGACATGTCATGCCGCTGCCAAGATGGCAGACAGGACAAATAAATCAGGTACAAACTGTCTGTCCATCAGATTGTCCAACAGATGGACTCTCGTGCTGGCCCTCCAGGCCAGCACCCGGGACCAGGAAGGTCTCTGAGCCCCCCTCAGACGACCCCACTGGCGGGAATCAGGAGCACCAGCTGAACCAGCCGAAACAGCTGGTGCCTCCACGAGAAAGCCCCAAAGCCGAAAGGGCGGACCGAAACGGCCGAGGCGGAGTCCGACTCTGATGGCGAGTCTGGACCCCCAAGGCGGTTTCCCGCAATTTCAAGGTCCCCGTTAAACCCGAAGGCTCGACAATGCCTACCAGATGGTAAGGGCATTGGATAGCCAGCGAAAAATCCGGCTGTCGATCCGGGTTGCGCGAGATCAGGGCATGATCATCGTCCCCAAAGTTTAAAGCCACCCTTTGTTTCCTGCAGGGACAAAGGAGTTAAAAAGATGGGAGGAAAGTGAGCCTCTCGCCACTGAACCCCGAGGAGAAGAGAGTCAAGATGGTGCTACTTGGCTTCTCAGTCTCATACGATGTGGAGGTGATAACATCACACCCCCCAGGTCGTGGAGGCTTCCCGATTGTCGAAGGGGAAGCTCCAACCAGGCAAGTCCTGGTGACCATGAAAGGTACCCCAAGCCCCACCCTTGATCTGGGTAACTGGGGTACCTACAACTACGCACTTATGTGCCTGAACCACTTCGGTGTTTCAAGTGCCAGAAGTACGGACACCACCAGGCTAACTGTACAGCCAAGCCAAAATGTGGTGTCTGTAGCAAGGCACACAATACTGAGGTGTGCATCAAGGCACATAAAAGAAAAGAAGGACACAACAGCCAAATGTCCTAATTGTGCCAAGAGGCATCACGCCTGGAGCCTGGCTTGCTCTGTCGGAAAGAGGCGGCCCTCAAAGGGCAAGGGGGTTCTAAGAAGCGACCAGACTTGTTTCCTGCCCCCCCGGGCACCTACGTTGGGGGAGGAACAAAAGCGAAAAGGCTTCCCGACCCCTAAGAGAAGGAAGCTGCCCCCCAGCCGAAACCGGAGATCTCCGACAATCAGGATTTTCCCCCAAGAAAAGCAAGTGCAGAGGAACCACGGGAAGAAAGGTTCCAACAGCACCACACGGTCCCCCCCAGCCCCCAGAAGACATGTTCTTCGACGAGGGGGACATGTCGATCCTGATCACTGCTGTGGTCACAGCAGTGGCAGTATCCCTGTCCAGGACCGAGGAAGGGGCGGATAAGGCAGTCAGTTTTGGGCCATGAGACTCTTAAACAGACCGTGAAAAGCATAAAGGGAAGGAAGATTGGAGAAGGCCAATCAGCCCATCCTCTCCCTCAGCCCAGGTCGAGACTCCCCTCCCCTCTCCAAGCCAGGCTATGCCCTCACAGGCAGAGCCTAGCCAGGCTATGCCCTCACAGGCAGAGCCTAACCAGGCTGATTCATTGCCACAAGCCGAATCAGAAGAAGCTGAGCCTGCCCAGGCAAGGCCAGCAAATGCACAGAAACAGCCTGGCCCGAGAAAAAGCCAAAGACGAAAAGTCAGAGCTACCAAAGGCTCTCCCCCCCCCAGTGGATCCAGGGATAGCCTGACAGCCGAAAGAGAGCCCAAAAGCAGAGAGGATCTCACAATGGAGTTGCCCAGACTCTGACCGTCAACCCCGAATGGGGACGATGTCTCTGATGTAACTATAAATTAGTAACACCCATGACCGCAATCTAAGTATTCTGCAGTGGAACATCTGTGGCTTCTCCTCAAGGAGTGCCACCCTTTCCACGCATAGTGCGATCAAGGAGCATTGACATCGTCTGCCCCAGGAGACATTATCAGGGGAAAAGCTGTTCGCTTCTCAGGGTATCACTTCTACGCGCTGCCACGTTCCGATGGCAAAAGAGCCTGATGACCCTGGTGAAGGCAACAATTCCCTGCTCCGCAATAGCCGATGCCCCGAAATGTGGAGAAGATGTGAATCTCTTGCCGCGAGATTCAACTGGCCGGGGGACCCCTGAAATTTTTAAAATTTGTGTACAGCAGGCCACACTGTAGTAGCTTAGACATCAGCCAGGTATGTGCTTCCGCAGCACACGACCGAGTGATCATAGGGGGAGACTTCAATGCACACCACCCCATCCTGGCTCCCTGCAGGGAAACCGGGATGCGGCTGGCCGTCACATAGCCAACGTGCTCGAGCCCTTCCCCGAGATCGCGTCCCTCAACAGCCAGGAGCCAACGCATGGAGAGGAGGGTCCTAGACCTCACCCTGGCCACTGCGACTCTGGTGGAGAGGATTGGCTGGCGTGTCGATGAGACCGTCACTAGTGACCATTATGGCACTATAAAAAACCCCTCATGGATAGTGGCCCAGCCGAAATACACGACCGAATCCAAGATGGAAAACAGACAAGGCCCAAATGGCAGGCGTTCCAGAGCGCCTGGGCCCGCGGTCTGAGAAGCAGTGAACCCACACAGAGCGAAAATGTGGAAGTGCTACAAGCCAGACTTTTTAAATGCCATTTTATGAGGCAGCCTCACTGACCATACCCAAAACTCGGCCTGGGTCCAGGAGTCACAAGGACGCCTGGGACTTCAATGACGAGATTAGGGAGGTCAACCACAGGGTTAAAAAATGTGCCGAAAAAATTTCCGAAGGCAAAGAACCCCCGACAACCTAGCCCTCCTAAGGGAGGCGGTGAGGGATGCCAAGGAAAATGCCAGCAGAGTGAGGCAGGAAAAAGGGGCTGGAATGGTGTGAGTCTTTCGATCACCGTACCACCCCCTCAGAGCTTTTGGCAACGGGTCCCCAAGCGAGCCACCAGCCGTCAGCCCCGAGATGCACGCACCACGGGCCCCCAGGCAGAGGCCAACAGACTGGCGCAAGAGTTCTCTGCGGGGAACGGCACAACAGTCCCGCCCGCCAAACTGAGGCAAGACAAGAACGCCTACAACCAGACAGACTTGCTCACATCAGAGAAAGGGGAGCCGAACCCGATAACTCAGACGTTATCTTTTCTCTGAGGGAACTAAGAGATGCACACAAAAACCAGTCGCAAACTCAGCCCCGGGCGATGACGGGATCTCGTACCCCATCATCTCCCGCCTGGGACTGGTAGGTGAGCTTGCATTCCTGCAAACTCATCAACAGGTCCTGGGAAACTTCCACTCTACCCCAGAGCTGGAAGAGGGCTACCATAGTTCCCATCCCCCAAACCAAAAAGGGGCCGGGGAAACCGCCCCATCTCTCTCCTCAGCTGTCTGGCCAAGACTGCCGAGAGGATGGTACTGAACCGGCTCCAATGGAAAATGGGAGCCCCACACGAACACCTCCCCGGGTTCACCAGGGGCATGAGCACAGCGCACAGCATAGCCCCGCTCTTGAGCACAATAAACACGGGCGCATCTGTGGCAGTATTCCTTGACCTGGAGAAGGCTTTCGAATTGGCAAGTCCTCTTGCCATACAGGAGAGCCTGATCCAAAAAGGAATCAGGGGTAAGCTCTTGGCTTGGATAGGTGACTACTTTATGAATAGAACAGCCAGAGTCAATTCCAAGGTCACCTATCACAGCACATGCCACTAGAAAATGGAACGCCACAGGGTGGGGTTCTCAGTCCAGCCCTTTTTAACACACTAATGTCCTGTATCCTCAACATAAACCTCCCAGTGGGATGCAAGATCATCTCCTATGCAGACGATCTTGCTATCATCTCCACTGGACCACACAGCCTAAACAAAGCCCAGCGTTGTTGGACTTGGTATCCGAGGAGTGTTGCGGACAGGACTAAAGATCTCTGCAGCCAAATCCAAGGCCATGGCTTTGAGACAGAGAGTTCAAAGGGACAAGTTTTGAAAATCCAGGGAATGGGGCTTGGAGTGGGTCCAGGAATACCTGTACCTTGGGGTAAGGGTAGACCGGACCCTCTCCTTCCGCCAGGAGGTCCAGTACCTGCTTGACCGAACAAAGGCAAGACTGTCTGTCATGAGAGTAATGAGTGGAAGACGCATAGGGGCCAGACACAGAGTACTAAGATCATTCTACGTACATGCTGTCAGGCCATTGTAGACTAGCCCCCCTCGCTTCTGATTGGCATCAAGAGAAAATATAAAGACCGTTGGAGAAAACGAAGCCGCCAGGGTCATTCTGGGTGCCCCAAAGGGGGGCGAAGGTCCTCAACCTCCTAGTGGAGGACAAACCTTCTCCCTTGGCCTCACGAATTGATCTAACGGGAGCCCAATTCTTATCAAAGGTCATCCAGGCTCCCAGGAACACAAGCCTAAGACACAAAATAGTCAGACGCCTAGAACAAGATAACGAGCTGTTTGCAAACAACTCCTGGCTGTCTCACCAGCCAGGGTGCTAATACGCCATCAGCTCAAAGAACCACTACTGGCCAAGGCATGGACTCCCCCACACCCTGACTTTGTCGAAGCTCCGCCGTGGGCACAAACCCCGATAGAGTTCTCGGTCATGAGACTGGCAAGCAAAAAGAATGAATATTGTACGCCTAGCCTAAAGCAGAAACCCAGAGGGTCATTGCAACCATCACCCCTCGGGGAGCCTAAAACATATTACACGACGGATCGGTCGATCCCTTGACCCACACTGCAGGCGCCGGCTTTGCAGCAAGGGATGCCACAAAAATCCATGAGGGTAACAGACAAAGCCTCCTCGCTACAGGGAGAGGTAGTAGCTATCATGGGGGCACTGAGACACGCGTCCAGGAGAAAAGACCACGTGGTCATACACACAGACTCCAAAGGAGCCGTCGACTGTCTTCAGCAGCGCTCACCCACTGACAACATCTACCTCCTGGGCAACCATCGGCACCATAACACAAAGGTGCTTGCTCAGGGTAGAAGAATTATCATAACTGGGTTCCCAGCCATATAGGGATCAGAGGCAATGAGCTTGCTGACAGATTAGCCGAAATCGGCCGGGGTATGCCCCCCAAAACCCATGATAATACATCAGAGCCGAAGTTTACTTAGGGGGAAGTGTACGGTGGCGGCCAACTCCTTCCTCCCGCAGCTTCACAGAGAGGAAACGAGACATTCCCCCTCGGCCCGCTGGTACTCAGATGCCACAGGCTATGAACCCCTGGCACTCTCTGAAATAAACAACAGAGGTACCGAAGTCATTTTGCACAGAATGCGCCTAGGTTACCACTGTGAATGGGAGATCATACAAACCATAGAACATGAAGAGAGGTGTTGCTGATTGCGGCGAGCCCAACGCCACACTGATACACTACTTGGAGAATTTGCGTGCACACGCAATTCCTAAAACAAACCCCACAGAAACACACCCCTCGTGCTGGTAAAGAGATTATGCGAGATGCTTACACCACGGCTACAGGAGCGCCTGCTGGCAATCCCACCGCCACGGTAAGCACCGAGTGTCGACCAACAAATGAGACAGCCTAAAAAGCTGACACAGGCCGGGCCATAAGTGAAAGGCCCGGGCGAAGCCAGAACTTCGCAAATCTCAAGGGAAGCAAGCAAGCAAGCCCTCCTTTCGATCCAATACATCTACTCTTTCGACAGACTACAAGAAACCCCTTTAAATAACACGCTCTTGCACCGTGCTCGGTGTAACCTTCGATTACATGTTCAGATTTTATTACCATACCAGTAAAAAAGCCACATTGGCTAATAAGACCTTACAATCGCTTTATCGATTTAGATGTGCGGCCCCCCCGCACGAAACTGCACCTGTTCAAAGCCATTATACACCCCCTTCTCACATACGCCCCACTCACACTTACACTTGCAGCACACACAAACAGAAAAAAACTGCAAGTCATCCAGAATAAAGCTCTCCGCTGGATCTACACTATAGGCTGGGACGAGTTTGTTTCGTCATCACAGCTTCACGAGAGAGCTTCTGTGCTCCCTCTGAACCTCGTGTGGCGCGCGAGGGTTTGTAAACAACTCGACAAACTTCGTCTTTGGCTGCCCGACTGGATAGACAAGAACAATGTCTTTCTCCAGGGAAGGAGAAGCGGCCTTGGCCGCGATTTCTTTGCGCTAGATTGGGGCGAAGAACAGGAGCCAGTTTTTTGAGCTCGGCAGCAACATCTTAACCACATTAACAAACTATTTAAAACTATTTCACTAGCTTTGATTTTTAGCAGAGTGGAAGTCAACTCTGTAACCATCCCGGATTTTTTGCAAACTATCAAGACGACATTTTTTCCATAGCTCAAAACCTTTTTGTTATCTCAGGTAATAAAAATTGCATAAACATCTACTGCTTTCCCTGTCAAAAGGCTGCCTAACCTCACGGGATAGCTTCCCTTCTTTAAATTGAAAAGAAACAGCCCCTCTTTCAAACCTTATTACATATAAAGAAATATCTTCACTATCAAGACATACAGGTAAGCTAGGGCTCACAGAATCCCCCATTGAATACTGGGGTGATGGAGGCATTATTACTGTACGGATTTTAATTTCAAGTTCATGAGTGGGTCGTACCTTGGATTTTTGTAACGCTCTCTTTTTCCTCTTTTTTTTTTCCTGTAGATATTTTGCCGTTTGCTCACATGATGGGACAGAGCATCACCTGAGAGTCCTTGGGTAGCTGTCTGCCTCACCAGGTCTCAAAATCTGCCATCATTAAAGAAAAAAATAATAATAATTACAATATAAATTAATTTAATACAACACGGAATCACACTTTGAACAAATCTCATCTCCAGGCCCAAGGACGATCAGGGGAGGCTGGCCTGTGCCTGGCCTGTGCCTGCCTGTGCTGGCTTGAGCCCGTCTTGTGCCTGGCTTCCGCGAAAAATAAGGTGAATATGGTTTGGCAAACCCAGAGACTAAACCCAAACCTACTCACTGCGCCCCTTGTGAATAATTAGGTTCTTATCAAAGGCTTCGTTTGTCTCGGGCTAAATCGAAACCTAATTCACCCTCGTCTATTTACTACACTCCAAAAATATATACACATTCCCACACAAATTCATTGTACTTCCCTTTTATTTTAAACCCCCCCTTCGCTTCATTTTTCCCGTTTCACTTTCCCTGCTTTCAGGGATAAAAACCCCGAAAATAATTTAAATTAAAGTTATTTACCCGATTCTAAGTAAACTTAAATTCTATATACACAAAAGACAACCAGACTCTCCATCAATCCCAATAAAAAATAATCAAACC
>NW_023658068.1:0-22500 GCF_015228065.2 Penaeus monodon
AAAAAAACCAAAAATTAAAAAAAACTTAAAACCCCTTTAGGGTATATCATTCGAAAGCTACTGGTCCCAAAATAAAAAATCGCTAATAGGGGACCAGGCCCCTTTGGGATCCATGGCAATGAGCGGGCTGACAAATTAGCCGGTAAACTGATGATTGGCCCTTTAGCATAGTCAGGTGTTTTGTCTCTTATAAAAGAAAAAAATACATCTCCTGGGGAAAAGGAGGGCCCAAACCACAAAAAAAAAAAACAAAAAAAACACAATAGAACAGTGGGACACAGCTTACAGGAAAGCAAGAAGGGGGAGGGGGTTTTGGGCCCCGTCTTAGGGTCAAGCCATCAGTTAACCCACCTCATCCCTATATTAAGAACTTCTCTCCACGGCCTACGTGCCCCCCAAACCTCACAATGCACTATAAAAGATCTTGCAAAAAAACAAAAATAGAAAAACATAAAAAATTTTTCAGAAAAAAAAAATTTAAATTCACACTTCAAATTTTTTAAATTAATGAAAAAAAAATAGTCAGAAAAGTAATCGTTTTTAAGGGAGAAAAAACTTTATGCCCTTATATAGATTGATAGAAAAATGGATTCCTGGCTTAAAAACCCTTTGGGCCCACATCTGCGGGTTGAACCCAAAGAAATCCAACAAAGAAAGAAAGAAGGGGGGTGCGGGGTATGGGTTTGGGCGTCCTATAGCGGCCGTGTATACCGTTTTTTTTTTTGGGGTTTTCCCCCTGCGGCGAAAAGGACGGTTTTTAAGGCAGTAAGGGGGGATATTTAAAGTTTTTCTTTTTTTTTTTAAAATAACCGATGCTCCTTTTCTTTTTTTTGGGTTTCTGGTTTTTGTGTTAATTTTTTTTTGTTTTTTAAATGTTTATTTTTGGGTTTTTTTCCCAGTTTTCGTGTTTGTGTAAAGTTTCCGTGTTTTAAAAAATGTGTTTTTTTAAATCCTAAGTGAAATTCCCCTTTTTCTTAAACTTTTTTTTTAAAAGGGCAAAAGATACCATACTTGGCTACCTGTGGCAAGTAAAATTGGGCTACCTTCTACAGCCTAATTCCTCCTTTTACTTAAAATTTTTTAAAAAGGGCAAATGATACATCTTTGGGTACCTGTGGCAAGAATGACTACCTTTTCAGCCCCAAGGGTGCACGCATTCCCCCCGGATTTAACAGCTTTCCAACAAAAATCTTGTAGATTGGGTAATTTTTTTTCCTTTTTTCCATACCAATTTGCACCCTTCTCACGTCTTCTTCACCTTTTGTTTCCCGGGGCTACTAACCAGGGAGTGGCAGCGTAAGACCTAAATAACAAGGGGGACTTGGAGTCATCACACCGGGAACCACAGGTATGTGGCCTCGGTAGAGCAAATTTTTTCAAATTCCCCACAAGCATAAATATTATCACATCACTACTTCATGTCAGCTTGCGGGTATATGAGCACCAAAAAATTTATGAAATTGTAAACTTCCTCATATTAAAAGAGATTCATGTTTTGGGACGAGGGCCCAAAACATGGGGACCACATGTCTTCCGTATGAGGGCAGGGGGGTACTGCCCGTTTAAAATATAAAATATTAAAATAATTATATTTATTATATATATATTATTTTATAATATATAAATGGATGGTAAGTTTAAATTTTGATTCATGTTCATATCCTTGTTGGGCTCGGGGCGCCCAGGATAAACCTCATGCTTATTTGCACTACCTCCAGCTATTTATTCTGATTCCTTACACTGCAAAATGCAGTGCATGGTAGCTACAAAAACCTTTAAAAAAAAAAGTAAAACATTCAACGGCTTAAACTCTCCCCGAGTTTCTTCTTTAGAAAAAAAAGACCAGGTCTGCATCATTTACATTCACCCCAGATTTATATTTTAGGCACATGTCAAGCTCCAGGTCCCCTTGGAAAATTTGTAGGGGGTTATAATGGGTTGAGAGCCTTGTTTTCTCAGGGGAGTGACTATCCACACTATGACCCTTTTGTTGGGTGATTTTGTCGATAATTATTTGATCCTCCCTTTGTGATGCATCAGCAAGTTTTGTAAGTGGAACTTCCACTCCCTAACAAACACTTGCAATCTTTTCGAAAGATACATTCAAAACCCAGCTCAAATTTTCCCCCGATGCTAAGCTTCCAAAGTGTTCAAAGAAACTTCATGTTTTGCAGTGTCAAAAGCGATTTAAAAGGTAAAGAAAAACAGTGTGTTCACTGGATTAGAGTGTGAAAATATTTTGCAAAGCGATGTTGTGGCTCGTCCTGATAAAAACCGTCAGTCTGTGAGGAAATTACGTCCCTGAGCCCGTTCAAAATTTCCTTCCTAAAAAATTTGCTACACTGAGGTTGATAAAAATTGGGTCGGTATTTATCGGTGTTTGATTTCGGTATAGAAATAATTAGACGCGTCCCTGGCCAGGCAGAATACCTTTGACAACTTAACCTGTATGGGGGCAAAAGGAGATTACCAGGTACTGAGCTTAAGGTTTTAGACACATCCATCCTCATGGGGCGGACACTTTTCCTTTAATCGTGCATTTTTTCGGTTCCAATCAGTAATCTCGCAAAAACTGAAGGTCGTATCAGAACATCAATCCCCAATGGCAAATTTACAGGCAATTTTAGATTTATTTAAAGGGGATCTTTAATATTTGTGGGGAAGTGAGTCCATTTGGACGCTCCAGCCATTGATAAGGAGTATCTGTTGTGCAAGAAGGGCTAAAGAATTCGGGGGTTTGTTGGTTTTACGAAGTTGATAATTTTTTTTTTAGACCCTGCATTGAGGGGGTTTGTTAACTATGTAGGAACTGTTCAAAATGTTTATTTCGAAAAGAGTTTTTTAAATTCCATAGGGTTTGTTAGCCTTAAGAAACTGAATAAGGTTGTCATGGGATTGCCCTGCTTGTAGATATCAAAAAAATTTAATCGTTTTATTTCCCCAATAGTGTAGGTCACCGTCCCTTTGGTTGTTTTTGGGTTTTTGAATTATTGTTCTTTAAAATTTTCTTTGGACAGACCCGGTGTTGTGTAATCGGACCACTTTTCGTCATGTCCATGGAAAATTTATCAAAAAAATCAATACTGTCTAAACGTTACTTTCATAATTTTTGATTTTTAAAATGGTGCCAAGGTAGGAGGAATAGAAAATTTAAGCCTATTTTTTTTGAGACTCAGTTATCAACAGCTTTCCCTTACATTTCAAAATGATCATGTGCTTCTGACATTTCCATGCGCAAGATCCCCTTTCCTTTTTTTAATGTACTTGTCCCCCGCCCCGGAATTGCCAGTCTGTATCATATACTTATAATCTATTGTACAAAATGTCGGAAACTCTTCGCCATTTCTACATGCTATCTTCAAAAGTTGATGTCAGCTTAAAATTTTCCCAGCATATTGTGCCACGATTCAAATTGGCATGAATCAGTCTGAAATTTTTTCCCTTGCTATACACTGTACAAAAAGAAAAACCCAGAGGCTGTTCGAAATGTAAAATGCTATTTTCCCCATTTGTCATTAGATTTCTGCACCAACTTATGCGGTATGGTGTCATGCATAAGTCAATACCCTTCTCCCCTCTCATCTAGGGCTTTTTTTTTTATTTTATGGCGATGGAGGGTTTTGAAAACAAAAATGTCACATTTTGTTATAAAATTAGAAAAGAAATCTTTAAATTCTAGGCGACAACCACGAATTCCATAAAAGAAAAGTAATTTTTTTTCCGTCCCCCATCACCCCCATGATTAGGGGTGGAAAATTTTGTGTTTGAAAAACCATTTAGTCGCATTTTTCTTGTATAGCATTAAAAATCTGTTTTGGATTTTGTTTTTTACACGGTTGCCGCTTTCCACTAGGTTTTATACTTATAATTGTACCCAATACTTTTTGAGGAATCCCACAGTTCTTTCATTTTGCGCTCTTTGTGCCTTTTAAATAATGTAAAAGCCCTCATGTTTTTCAACATCACTAAATCATTAGAAAGCGATTTTCCATGTCCAGTTATTTTTTTTTTCCATTATTTTTTTTTTCGGGAAAGCCTTCCTGATCCCAAACCCATCACCTTACCCCCCACACCTAACGCCCTTTTCACAATGGTGACAGTTCTTATTTTTGCTTCTGTCTCGCTTCTTGCAGGGCATTTTTTGTCTGGTAGCTTTGCAAGACAGCGCACGGTTTTTTTGCAATATTTAGCTAGGGGGCAGAAAACCCGACACTTGTACAGACCAAAATCCGAGCGCCACATCGAATGGAGCCGGCTCATGTATCTTCTAAAGAATTTGGGTTTTTAGGTGGCGGCTGCCTCCGCCCCAATGAAAATCCTTTTAAAGACTGTCTGTCCTTGAAAATCCTCTGAGTTTTAAAAACCCGGGGAAAGATGGGGTTTTTCCCTCAGCGGAGCATCCTTCAAAAACCTGGTAACCCAGGTACTCCCATATTTTTGTTTGGGCTGGTAGTCATCTTATTTTCTGTAAAAAAGACCCTGCAAATCCCATTAACCGAAAAGGCCCACGAGTTCTTTTTTGTCCCCACTGTACCTAATGTAGCACAAGGATGCCATTCCTTAGCCGGTGGAATCAATCCCCCCCAAAGGTTTGGGGGTTTTGAGGGGGGGGTATTTGACACTTTGGGGGGCCCTGAGCATGTCTGTGGGAAATCACGGTTTTCGCCGTGACCACGACGGTTAAAATGTTGTTTTTAAAATTTCTTTTTCAACTCTCCCGCAGCAAAAAATGTTGAAAAAGGCCTCCCAAACAGTGCAGGAGAAAATTTTTTCCTTTTGGGGGTGGGGATGCCCTGTTTTTCCCGAGGCCCCACACCTTATGAAAACATTCCGGGGATTTTTTTGGGTTTTTGTTTATTAAAAGTTTATTTTAGTTGTTATTTGTATCCTTACGCCAAAGCAAAACACAGTAATTTAGTATATAAAAGCACATAGAAAAAAGTTTAAGGAGGAGTGTATTATTTGATCTTTCACTTCAAGTATTTTCCTTTTTTTTCTCTTACAATTCATTTTTTCTATTTTAAGTTTAAACCCCTTTAAATTTTGTCTTTTCCCGCCAAGATGTTACAAGGAAAGGGCACAAAAGGGCCTGACAAAGATGGTCTTTTGGGAGTAAAGAGGCAGTGTTGCAAAAAACCTGGAAGGGCCTTCTCTAAGACAGAAAATGTCGTGAGGACGTTCGGATTAGGGCTCCGGAGAATTTTTTTGGCCCGTTTATTAAAACGTATTATCGACCGATGCTCTCTCTTATTTTGGGGTTTTAATTCCCGCGTTCATCATGTGTTTATTTTTTGTGTGTTTTTTTATTGTTTTTGTGTTTTACTTTTCAAAGGTTTCAGTGTTTTTGTTGTGTTCATTTTAGTGTTTTATATTCGTGTTCATTTTGTATTTTTTGTTCGTGTTTTTTTTTTAGGTTTATATTCGTGTTTTGTTAGTCTTACCAGGGCGCCGATATTACCCCCCCCGGGTCGGAGTGCCGGGTAAGTTAATAAGACTATTTTCCTACAAAGGAATTCCCCGGTGGTACGTGGGATTAGCTCTGAAGAGGGCAAAACCCTTTTCAATTTCTTGTAGGCAGATTTGGAATGTACGTACCAGCACTAACAACTAACCGAGAACAGAGCGACCGCTATGTCCCGCGCATCCCAAAAAAGGGCCCTTTTTCCCCCTATCATAATTCCTACCACGACACAAAAGACTATAGGGGGGGAAAGTATAACAGAAAATGAACTTGTTCTTACAATTTGTGAGGAGATCTCCGTAATCACCGTGATATTGTATCAGAGACTTTAATTTTCAGGATGTTTGCTGGGATGGTTTGGGTACACCTTTTTAATTTAGACTTTGTGAAAAAAATAGTTTGTCCCCACAACTTTTAATTCCCCCGCAGCCTGGGGTTTAGTTGACCAGAGGGCAGATACGAATTGGGTGGTTTAAAGATCGCCGATGCCGTCCCTTTCAGCAAGGGATGCCCATTGGCAGGTTTTGAATAAGTTGATAGTATTTACAAGGTAGCTTGCCCCAAAAATGATGATGACGGTTAACCTGGCGAAAGTTTTAGTTAAAGGTGTTGGGGATTTTAGTGGGCAATATCATTTTTAAAAGTTTTATTATTTTAATCTCGTTTTTAAGGTATTGATGGTGATGGTTTTGAAGGCGCTGTTAATGTATGGATGAAACCAGACGGACCAGCACAGTTCGAAAAGACTTCATAGATATTTTGATGATCGCTTCGGTATTGCTGACTTTGGCATGATCATGAAATTGTTTTTTATTCGAAGCTTTGCCCTTTTTACACCTTCAGAGAAGGGGTGTGTAATAGTGAGGCCAGCCCTTTATCAGCTCAGATCCCCCAGACGAGATGAACTTTACATTTTGAAAATCATTCGGGGCTGTTTGCCCAAATCTGCCCCCTTGGGGAGGACCCCCAATATCAGGCACTGACCCCCACCACTGATGCGAAACCCCAATCCCAAAATTTGGGGCGGGGGGCCCCCTTAGAGTGCCCATGGGAAGATTGGGGGAGAGTGCGTTCAGATGCTGTTAGCCCGGGGTTTAATAGAACCATCTACACCCTCCATGGTTACTCCTTGTTTTTGAAAGAAAGAGGGGGAATTCGTTTTGCGTAGTTAAATCGTAAATTTAAATGGGGCCCATGGTAGCAATGCAAACCCTAGGGCCGAATTAGACCAGCCCCTTGATAACTGTCCGGCCTAATGGTTTACTGTTTTAGATAAAAAGTCAGCCTTTTGGGCCGTCGAAGGGGAACCCAGGGATGGGCCCCAAAAAACTGTTTTTTAGCGAGGGGTTTTCGATTTTTTTCTTTTTTTAAAGGACCCCTTTTGGTTAAAAAACTGCCCGGGTCAACATTTAAAAAGAGCTATAAATGCTGTCCTTTTCCCCGCTTTGGGGGAAGCACCCCCTTGCAAACCCTTGACGATGGGGTTTGGGGGTTTTTTTCCAAATCCTTCGGGGAAAACCATTTAACTTATCTCGATAAATTTGTTGGCTCGGGCCCAGATTTAGCTAGGTGGTTTAAAGGTTTTTCCCCCAAAGAAAGTTGCCTATTTCTAAAGGGAAAATTGAGGGATTCTGAGCTTTAATTTCCCCACCATTGTTTTGGGGAAGCTCTTGCAGTAGTATAGTCAGTGTGAAATTTAACACATTTTTGTAGGCCCGGGCCCTTTTACTATTTACACTGACCATGCCCTTTAAATTCATGTTTTAAACGACCCACAAAATCCCCAGAATGACCAGAAGAGTCACGATTTTCCCCTTTTAAACTATCTCATAAAGTAAAAAACCAGGAGCTTCGCACCCTTTTCCTGATCTGCTTAGTCGGAGGGTAACTCCCAATGGATTTCAGATTTGATCCACAGCAAGTAGTCGGGGGCTCAACAGAACGTTTCCGTTGGGGAGGAGGTAAATTATTATCCCAGGGGGAGGCAAGCACCCCGGAGGAAAGGCTCCCCCTTTTTTCTAGCGGGAATTTTAGTTTTAGAGATGGGTTGTTATACCACAATCTTTTCTTTTTCCCGGAGGGGGGTTATTCAGCAACCTTTGTGGGAAACCACGATCGTTTGAGGAAAAATTCTTGGGGAAATTTTTCCATGGTGAAAAGTTTTGCTGCTTTATCCTGGTTTTTTTCGAAATAGAACCTAGCTGTACCTGGGCCCCTTTCCCGGGCCCACACCACCCAAAATGGGGAAACAGATTTCTGATGGGGTAGGGTATTAAGGGATCCAGGGATGGTTCGTGAGTTTTTATCTTTTTTAAGGGGAAACCCTCATATGCTGTTGCACCATGAGGTCTATTTTTTTTTATTTCCCCAAATTTTATAAATTTTTCTGTATAAATCCTAATGAAGACGTTTCTCTTTCCCTTTTTCAGTGAAGTCCCGGTTTTTGGTTTGGGAGCTGAAAAGCCCGTAAAAAACGCCCATTTTCCCCGCATCAACTTTAAACAAGGGGCCCGCCGTTTGTAGTTTTGTGTAGCCAAACCAACACTGGGTTGCACTTGTAGGGGGGGAGTTTTCGTGAATCCGGTTCCGCCGTGACACAAAGGGAAAAATTTTTTTTTGTACTCCCCCCATTCTAAAATCTCCCCCCAGGCATGCAAAAATGTTGAAAAAGGGCCCCAAACCCAAAAAGTGATGGGAACGATTTTCCCCCAGGGGTGAGGATGTCCTGTAGGGTTTCCCAAGGCTCTAAAAAAAACGCGGGTATCCTTCCCTTGTTTTTAAAATATTTTATTTTTAAATTTTTTTGTTTTTTTTGTTTTAATAAAAAATTTATTTTAAGTTATTGTTTGTTTTCCTAAAGCAACGAAAGCAAGAACTCAGAAAATTTTGAGGAGTAAGTAATGGCCCGTCTATTTAATTTTTTAAACTTTCACTTCAGTATTTATTTTTTAATTCTTTTTTTCTCCCCTTTCAAAGTTTTTTTTTTACTATTTCAGTTCCTTTAATGCACTTTTTAAATTTTAAAATTAAATTTTTTTTAAACCGGGTCTTTTTCCCGCCCCGGGGGTTACAAAGGGAAGGGGGCGAAAAGGGGATAACAAAGAGTGGTCTTTTGGGGGCCGTAAATAGGCAGTCGTCGCAGGAAATTCGGAGTTTTCGTTTTTTAGGAGATATTTTTTGCCCGTGATGTTAAAAGTGATTAAAAGAAACCCGGGCCTCTCATCTCATTTTTTTTGTTTTTATACCCCGCATTTTAGTTTTTATTTTTTTATTTATTTTATTTTGGTTTTTTTGGTTTATTTTTTAAACGAGATTTTTTGTGTTTTATTTCGTGTTTTATTTTAGTGTTTTTTTGTTTGTGTTCATTTTAGTATTTTTTGTTTTATGTTATTTTTGTGTTTTATGTTTTGTGTTCATTTTCCCGTTGTATTTTTTTGTTCATTTAGTGTTTTATGTCCGAATACATTTTTGTTTTTTAAAAATTTTTTTTAATAAAACAAAAAATTGAACGGTTTTTTCATATGCCCCGCAAATATGTAAATAGAAGGACCCCCGAGGCTTTTAAGACGGGATGAAAAGTAAAACTAAGTTATCAGGATAAGGAAAAAGGGTCCAAACCCCGAACTAAAATGGGGTCCCTTTGGAAAATCATCCCTCGCAAAAAGTCTCCTTCGGGTTAAATCGCGCTTGGAGGGAAAATTCGTTTCTCGTAGATTATCGTCAACTTAATAGGGTCATGGTAGCAGATGCATACCCTATGCCGAGTATTAGACCAGACCATTGATGAACTGTCCGGCACTAAGTGGTTTACTGTTTTAGATGCAAAGTCAGCCTATTGGACAGTCGAAGTGGAACCAGAGGATAGGCCCAAGGGACTGCTTTTTAGCGATGGGTTTCGCTTATTTCATTTTTAAAGGATGCCATTTGGTCTAGCAACTGCCCCGTCAACATTTCAAAGAGCTATAAATGCTGTCCTCTGCCCAGCTTTAGGGAAGCACGCCCTTGCTAACCTTGACGATGTGGTGGTTTATTCCAAATCCTTCGAGGAACATTTAACTTATCTCGATGAGTTGTTGGCTCAGGCCAGATTTAGGCTAGGTAGGTATTAGGTATTCCCCAAGCAGTTGCCTATTTCTCAAGGAAATTGAGGGATTCTGAGCGTAACTTCCCCACCATTGATTTGGAAGCTCTTGCAGTAGTATAGTCAGTGTGTAATTATAACACATATTTGTATGGCCGCCCTTTTACTATTTACACTGACCATCGCCCATTAATTCATGTTTTTAAACGACCCACAAAATCCATCAGAATGACCAGATAGAGTCACGAGTTATCCTTTATAACTATCTCATAAAGTATAAACCAGGAGCTTCGCATCATCTCCCTGATCTGCTTAGTCGGAGGGTAACTGCCATCGACTCAGATTTTGATCCACAGCAAGTAGTCGAGGCTCAACAGAACGATCCGTTGTGGAGAGAGGTAAATTATTATCCCAGGAGAGACAAGCACCCCGGAGGAGGCTCCCGTTTCCTCTAGACGAATTTGAGTTGAGAGATGGGTTGTTATACCACAATCTTGTCTTTCAGGAGAGGGTTATTCAGCAACTCGTGAATCCACGATCGTTATGAGAAAAGTTCTTGAATTTGTCCATGGTATAGATGTGCTGCTCATCCTGGTGTTTTTCGAATATGAAGACCTAGCTGTACTGGCCCTTCCCGGACCCACACCACAACATGGAGAAACAGATGCTGATGAGTAGGGTATTAAGCACTCCAGGCATGGTCGTGAGTTTCATCTAATTTATGGGGAGCCAGTCATCATGCTGTGTGCACCATGAGGTCTATTTATTTTATTTCACTAAATTGCATAAATTGATTCTGTATAAATTTCCTAATGAAGACGTTCTCTCCTTTTGCAGTCGAAGTCCTGGTTGTGCTTGGTAGCTGAACGCCTCGTATAAACGCCCATTATTCCAGCATCAACATTCAGCAGGTGCAGCCGTTTGTAGTTCGTGTAGCAAGCCCAACACTGGGTTGCTACTTGTAGGGGGAGGAGTTGTCGTGAATCACGGTTTCGCCGTGACCACGAAGGTAAAATATTGTTCTTGTACTCCCTCTCATTCTAACTCTCCCGCAGGCATGCAAAAATGTTGAAAAAGGCCTCACCAAACAGTGATAGGAGACGATTTATCTCCAGGGGGTGAGGATGTCCTGTAGTTTGCTCCAAGGCTCTAAAGAAAACGCGGCTATACCTTCTCCTTGTTTTACTATTTTATTTTATTTGTTTGTTTTTATGTTTAATAAAAAGTTTATTTTAAGTTATTGTTTGTGTCCTAAAGCACGAACGCAAGAACTACAGAAATTATGAGGAGTAAGTAATGAGCAGTCTATTATTTGATCTTTCACTTCAGTATTTATTATTTTACTTCTTTTTATCTCCCTTACACGTTATTTTACTATTTCATGTTCCTTTAATGCACTTTTTAAGTTTAATTAATTAATTACGCTCTTTTCCTGCCACGATGTTACAAGGAAGGTCACGAAGGGCATAACAAAGAGTGGTCTTTGTCCAGTAAATAGGCAGTCGTCGCAGGACGTTCGGAGTTACGTTTCAGGAGATATTTGTGCCAGTGATGTACAGTGATTAACAGACCGGTGCCTCTCATCTCATTTTAGTGTTTGATATTCCTGCATTCATGTGTTTTATTTTTGTATGTATTTTATATATGTTCTTGTTTTTCTTTTCAAAGAGATTTTAGTGTTTTATGTTCGTGTTCATTTTAGTGTTTTATGTTCGTGTTCATTTTAGTATTTTATGTTCGTGTTCATTTTAGTGTTTTATGTCCGAATACATTTTAGTGTTTTACCTTTCTTTAATAAATCAAAATATTGAACAGTTTTTACGATATGCCCTCGCAACTATGTAAATAGAAGGACCCCAGAGGCTGTAAGACGGGATGAACTGTAGACTAAGTTATCAGGATAAGAAACAGGGTCACCGCGAACTAAACTGCGTCTTGGAAGTCATCCCTCGCACAAGTCTCCTCTCGGTTAAGTCGCGCTTAACCAAACTCTCGCACACCACACGTACACTCCTTCTCTCTCTCACACACATTCACAAACACTCCCTATCTTTCCGGACCTCACACTCTTCTCTTACACCATTCACCATCTTACAACACTGACATCCGTTCCCATACAGTAACTAAATGGGTGGTGGCAACAAATACTTTTATTAATCTTTGCAAGAGACTCTTAATAGCTCCGCTTGCTAAATGTTCCCATCCACCTCCATGGTGGGACATTGAGGGGGTGGTTGTCCTGTCCACTTCTTTGGTGATTACTTCCCTGCGGTTGGGCGCGGGGAGGGTGCGAGCACACATACACTCACCAGGGCCCGCCAACGGTCGTTTGTACAGCACCCTGTTACTTTGGCACCACACTCAGTATTCATAATTTTACTAAACACTGTTTTTTCTAGATGTCCTGACCACAGAATCCTGTGAATGTACACCCACAAACACTACACACACTCTGGTATAAGGACAACCCAGGTGAGGGGGTTTATCCCTGTTAAATCGTCCAGAACACAGGAGGAATCCTGATGACATCCTGCTTTGGTGTTACTAGCTTACAACTATCGGTGTGTAAACTTTCAAATATGGTGGGGCGTCCCTAGAGTTTCATTGGTCTATTTCAAGCGTTTTTGTGCTTGTTTTACACATTTCTGTTCTCTATTCTAGTTACTTCAGCCTGTTTTACCCTGTAATTTACCTGATCTACTTCATGCCCCCCCTGCTATCGGAACCTATTAAATCACATCAAGATTTTCGGCTGGAGAATGCGACGGAAATGATCATCAGATTTGTTCTCATCACACGAGAACAAATTTGATATAAATATTATCTGGGAAGACCCGATTGTCATATTCGGAAAAATAACCCATATTTCTTGAAATATAAAATGCTTCATTATTCTAACCTCTATGTGTGACAGCTAAATCAATAAAATCTTTGATACCTTTGTAAATGCTTCTCGTGGGCCATGGCTACACCATTTAGTAGCGGTTAATCGAACTAAAAAAGGTTCTCTTCTTTTTGCCACCAGCGATAAAATAAACAGAAAATATGCTATATATCTTCATTATCGAACAAAATTTGGACACAAAACCGTAGTAGGGTTACAACGAATATACAGATATTTTATCTTTTTGTGCGCGCGCACGCGCGCGCGCGTGTGCGTGTGTAGTGTCTATGGAAATACTAAGTAAATACTTGGAAATGAGGACCGAAACATAATGTATAATTCGTTTCAGATGCTAAAATCTCAATAGTTTTCGCTATTAGTATTCCATAAGTTTCTCTGAGGAACTGCTTCCACATTCGAATAGCCGAGTGAGAAAATACACGTTTGCTTGTCTCAACTCGAGGAAATAGCTAGGTGGTTCCAAAGAACAGGAATATCAAAAAGTCTAAGAACTTACTCCCAATGCATTTGCTGTATGATATCTAGTATCTTGAAAAAAAAATTGATAAAATGTGCAGTTCATCTCACGCTATACTTTTGTCATTTCTTAAATCTTTACTTCCTTTTGTTTGTTAATGCATATCAGTTTACAGTATATGCATATATGTAGATAAAAATGGCATACTTACATTTTGTTACAAATTCAAAGTTTTCAAAGATTATCTTCACAAGTTTTAGTGAGGTCCCGGTTTCCTTCGTAACATTTTCTATTCCTTTTAGTATGATCTGTTAGCTAACTTTCATTAGCCGTTTCCTAAACATTGACAATATTCGGCCAAACATGCCTTGCTTGGCCGCGGAAGGACTCCCATGTAGTTTTGGTCATCAAACCATTTCGTAACTGTCCTGTGTGTATTGGGCTGTTACCCTGCACGACTATGGTTGTTTCTAGGAAGGGCCAAAGGATAGCAACGTGATGATAGGAGAAATATTTCTAACAATTTCAAGATATTTATCTAAACTGAATCTCCCTTCTTTTTCGGCCAGATCACCAACACCATGCATAAAAATCCACCCCACTCATTATTAGTCACATGGCCACTTCTCGCCGTTTCATAGATATGTCGTCTGGCACATCTTAAAAGTAAATAATGATAGATATCAGAACATAAAATATGACGTAGTAAGATATATTTTCCTCAAAAAGTCTTCCCGTTCTATCTCCACATACTGCTGGGCGAACTGGAGGCGATGTTGGCAATGCCGTTTGTTCAACCTCTTTGATTACGTTCTATGATAAATCCACCTGCATGTAGTCGATTTCTCCATCGTGTAGTTTGTTATCGGGAGCTGTAAGTCTTTATGTGAATTTTAGCTTCCTCGGTGAAGGGGCATCCGGAACGAGGGCGGCCGTTCAGGGTGCCCTTCTCCTCCCACCTTATTCACCTGAACAAAGAGAGGCATAGGGCTTATAGGGCTTAAGAAATAGAGTATTAAATAACATATTCACCGCGAAATTACTAAATATCCCCTGCAAATCACCGCTAAGAGACTATGCCCACAACACCAACACACAGCCAGAGTTTTATTAGTAATTCGTGCTAAGTGACAGCAAATTTGTTATACAAAAATATCTGTATCACATACCGTCAGTGTGGAGGGTGCAGATAAGCCGCCCAATCACAAATATTCTTGCCTAAAAATTGACCGTCATTCCGTGCAGATTCGTAAGAAAGGGTCTCCACTCTCCAGATAGTTTGTGCAAGAGGTCAGCCTGGCCGTCGTAATGTAGCCAAAATTTCATGTAACTATCATGAAAAAAAAATTATCAATTACATAATACTGATAAAATCTTTACATAAAAAAATTTAAACGTACCCCATGCCACACTGACCAAAAAGTTTGAAGGTTTAACCATGGCAAAACTGAGGAAGTGATTGAATGTATATTGTTCCGATGTGTAAGGCAGTTAAGGTAAACAAGTAGTTATGTCTCTACATAGTTTGTGAATGATGGAAATTTTAAGGAAAAAATAAATGAAAACGCAATATATTAGCAGCCAAAAACAAGAGGAAAGATAATAAAGACCATAAAAATAAAATAATAATAATAATAAAATCGGAAACGATTTCCAGCTTTATCAACAGAATTACGGTTTACAAATCTGCCGTTAAATCTGGCATTTTTTTTGCCTGAATGACGCGCAATAGAGTAATTAAATCATGATTGAATTAAAGCAACTTTTTAGTAAGAAAATGCGTTTCGTAAATGTCGTTACTCTTAAACTTTCAGCACCTTTTGGTAACAGAGCCTGGAAACCTTGGTGATTGACGTAAAAAGTGTAAATAGTTCAAGATTTATACTTGCTATAAAATGTAAGATGGAATTTATTTGACTTTGCCAGAGCGCCAAAAATTTCGGAGTCCGTGGCGGTGATTTCATGCCGCGGAGCATAAAATAATTACCCATCCTATGTAACTACAAATATTTTCAGTTCGATTTTGTCGCGTGCGTTGTGATCGTAACGCCGAATCCATCAACTGTTGTTGTTTATAACAGACAACGAACCGCCATTTCTAGTGGTAGTTGTAGTATGCGACTTGTAAAACTTTAATCCTGCTTTTAATATAACATTTTTCCCACATGCACTCCTTGGCAGCGGGTAGACACACCCTGAACGTTTTTGTGGGTGGGTGCACAGGTTTCCAAAATAAGACTTGATTGGTTAGAAAACACTAACTCATTTTCTGAAGTTTTCATTGGCTAGAATTTGTCGCAGTTTGTAACACAGTATAATCGCTAGTTTGTCAATAATTGGTCGTTATACATGCCCTGCGTTCGGTTGGAATTTCGGAGCAGTACGAAGCGCACAATTTCAGCGAGAACGACCTGTACGCGATGCTGTATTTTTTGTGGCGCACAAACGCTATGGACCCGAGAGATGGTCCGCCTAGCAGACGACGTGTACATTTATGTTTACATAGCTGATATAGAATGCTATGGAATATATTTTGGTATGGATTCTGTCACATGAACTTTTGGGATCAATGGAAATCTAGTGGGTATTTCTTGAGTGGTATTTGCCTACGTTTTCAGCTAAGCAAAGGCTTTTAAATGTGAAGAAACATGGAAGTATGATTCTGACTTTTAAGCCTAGCTTGACTGTTAATGGAATATATGATATGAAAAGATAAAAAGTTGACAATTATATATATGGATTCTAGGTGACGTCACATGTTTACGTTTTTCACTACAGCGCAGGAGCTGGCAGGCAACTTGTTGCGGCGGCGTGGTGGGCCTAACAAGGAACGACCGGAAAACAAAAACTATTTGACCAGCTGATCCAAAGTACATCTTCGGTTTTATTTTTCATTCCCTATTCCATACAATGTTTTCCAGCTCAAAGTATTACACCACATTGTCTGAAGAAGATCGGAAATGGTATAAATCTAAGCTTACACTCAAAGATGGACAAACGCCTCCCGATCCGTACATGCTCCAAGAAGAACGGAAGAACGATGTTTCTTTGATGCCTGATATCACCTGGCCTGATGTTTACAGTTATTTGATAAATACGCCAAGCTCTTTCTCTCCTGAATTATTTTGTATCTCTCCATCGTTTGATATGTTTTAGCATCATCAATTTTCTTAATGTTGAAAACTGAGGGTACATAGTCTGGATGAGATGGATCCAAAGACTTTTTACCTGAAATGAATGTTTAACATTTTACTATAACATAAAATAGAAAATTAGAATCTGAGGATAGAAACTAAATGGAAATTAAGACATTAATAACAAACTAACTGCTGGCCTACAACCATACTTCTCTCCGAAATTTCAATTATTAAATGACATAACTTGTTCAATTATAAACACAAATTGAACCGGAAGTAATTTAATTCTGAAAATTTCACTTAGGCCTACCTGATGAAAAATGAGCACTACAAAGGCGTGCGTTGTCAATCATCTTTGCACTCTAGCTCTCACGTCTGATAGCCGTTATCCACTTTTTCCGTAACTCAAGGCACGAGTCAGGCATGTTTTTTTGTCTGCCAGCGTGGTCTTGCCTGCCAGCAATTGTGTATGCGCAAATTTCAGTGCTCAATATGTAAACATGGAATCCATCTATAAATACTAGCATAAATAAAAGCCATAGTGTGTTTAAACACAACATTTAAAACCCAAAAAGGTCTTGTGGGTCAATGTTTACATTGTCACTGTAGCGCTACAGACCATTTCGTTCGACCGTAGTCTTTGTAGCACACAAAGGTATTCCGCAAGAATGGTGTCCTTGTCTTACTGTGTCAGACATCAATCGAGTATTATAGCCATTCAGATGAAATTTACCTTAGCCATGGTATTTGTCTTGTAATATCTAAAATGGACATTCTGATTGTTTTATATTCTTAACAATCAAGTAATTGTGAACTCTTACCTGATTTTATTCGCTCTCGGAAGAGTTGTCCTCAGCGAGAGGAACTGGGGCTGGCGGAGGCAGGTCTCTCTCTCTCCTGCCTTGCTGCGGGTATAACATTGCAGCTCGCAGGGAGAAGGAATGTATGAAAGTTATGTTTAATAAATAAGTATCGCATGAGGTATTTCGGAATGTATTCGCTTCTGATCCCAGAGCGCTTTACCCACTCTTTTAGGTCTCTCCACAATCTTTGAATGTTCTGGGTGTGTATTTGTCGGCCTTCAAAGTTTTCAGAATAATTAATACTCGGATGTTAGCAACAATCATGTTGTAGATTATGGTAGGTAGCCTATCCATCACTATATATCACTGTTTGGTTTATATATTTCTAAATTAGGGTATGAGTGTGTCGGCACTGCGGACAGTGCAAAGCAATGGCACAACGAATTTCTCAATACCCACAAAGACCCAACTGATTTAACCCCTATTTTATTTTCGGCGCACGGCCAGCGTCTAGTCGATCTCAACAATAATCACGGCACCTCCTATTGAATTTTGATTTGAAACCCAATATTGGGTAACGTTACTTCAGAACACAAATCCAAAACCACAAATGTCATTTTCAAAGGTATTTGCAAGGTAAATCGCAATGCTAGTAATATACCGCTGTTGGCAAAACATGTGTTCCCAGGAATTCTATAGTGTTATTATTATCATTTTTTAATAATTAGATATAACCGAGGATCACAGCCTTCGCTCCTGAGATCCATTTTAAGCAAATAATTAGTAACCTGCCACACACACGGTGGCATGTGTTTGGGTTTCTATAGTAATTCCTGTAATACTATTGGCACTCGTGACAATGGCCACACCATGTGGTGTACAATAAAAGTTTCAAAAGGTTTCGTGCTTCACGTTGTTGTTTTGAAAGTCCCCTCCTGCCAGTAATATGGGCCAGACACATCGATTTGCGTAAATTAAGAAATTCATTAATTACTGTAAATACTCTATGCCATTATAGTATTACTCTTGGGTAGTCTTATCCTTTTAGGCAGAAACAATTTCTCCATGTAAGTTTATGCGGCCTTTATTTACATACGAAATCAGATTAAAATAAATGTTAAAAGCATTATTTTGCTTATAAAAAGGTAAGAAAGGATATCGGATGGCGATTTTTGAAATTATTAAATTTAAAAATTCCCGCGCAATTCTTCAGGCCCCTCTTGCCCGTAATGTGTGCCAGACATCGATTTGCGCAGAGTAAGAAATTTATTAATTACTATAAATACTCGATAGTATCATGGTATTACACTTGGATTATCATGTTCTTTTAGGCAAAAAACTATTTCCTTGTTTCTTTATGCATGGTTTCTCTTGTACGAAATTGATATTACAATAAATGTAACAAAATAAAATGGCATCATGTTTTGCTTACAAAAAGTAGGATGTATATCGGTTGAGATAATTGATTTGCGACAGAAGTACATAGAAGACTTTTTTGTTAGATTTAATCGCCTCTGCCATATGCATATTTCTTTTAAAAGATGGCTCGTTGAAATTACCCTTATCGATGATATTATATGTCAATTAAACAGGTAAGGGTCCAGTTTTAGCCAGCCATCTTTTTATAAGGAAAATCTAAGCAAACGAGAGAGGAAATATATCTAAGAAACTTATCTTCTATGTACTTCCGTCTGTGAGCGTAGGTTGGAACCCCCCCCCCTCCCCCCACACACAGACCTCGCCGATCTTGCGTCAATCACTCCGTGGAGGTAATACAATGTCAAAATCTCTCACCTCCACAGACATGAATAAATTAGAAGTGAACTCAAGGTGGCAACACTTCCACCTGATGGAGCCGTGCGTGATGTCATTTGCCTTATATTTTCAATGGGGGTTGTGGAGGCGGGTTTTCTGCACAGAAGCCTTCCCTATGCGAGCCTTTTCTACAATGTAACAAGTCCTTCAACCGGCAACATCACCTCCAGGCCCCGAGAAAACTATGTTTATCTCGCAAGGAGGAGGATGGGCCCCAGCCCAGTACCGCCAACGATGACCGTTGCCATTTTTTTTATTTTACATTTTTTATATTGATTTATCAACCATTCCTCGCCAAAGATGATAAAGCACCAATATACATTTAATTTTACATTTTAAGATATATATCAACCACTGAGGTCCTCTGAATTCTTAAAGCTTTATCATTTTAATTATTTTTTTTTTTTTTTTTCGTATCAAAAGTATTTTGCGTTCTCGATCTTTAGCATTTTATGGTTCGTTTACTAAGCAAATTCATATTTTAATTAATTTTAAGCCTATGAATTTTTAAAAGTATTTTATTGCATATATCGAAGTTTAATAACATTTTGAGTTTTAAGATTTTCATTAATTCTTAAAACAAACAACATTTCTAGTCCCTTTTTCCAGCCTACAAGGTGACGTGGAAAGCAGGGTAAAACAAGAAGGGGGATTTTGCTAGCGGTCTGCCTCGCTGACAGTCTGAGAAACCCGGAATGGGCTTTCCCTGTCAAAGGTCGTGGGGATTGTTCTAATATGAGAAGTAAGAATTTGTAAGGTGTTTGTTCGGCCCAAGTGACCTCTTTTATTGTTCATGTTTTACCTTCATTGTATTCTTTTATCGTTTGTTTTATTAATGTTTTAAGTTCCTTTTGTACTACCATTCCTTTTACTGTTTGTTTTATTCGTGTTTTATTATTGTTTCCGTCTGTTTTGGGGTTTTATTGTGTTTGTCTTTAACTTTTATTTTGGAATAAACTTTTACCTATGTTTGGTTTTATCAACGCCTGAACTTAAGAAAAAGTGAATGGCATCTTGGCTCCAGTGATAGTTTTTATTTTAGTCAAGATGACTACATGCTTAATTGCGTACACGCACACGCCTCTCTTCGGCTCATATCACGACTTACCAACCTTATTCTCGCACCAAAACATATACACCACACACCTATTGCATTTACACTCTTTCGCTCCTTTCCCTATACTTGTCTTCTACGCTATCACCATCTCCCATACACACTACGTTCCCATACGTCAATCAAAATGGTTGGTGGCAGTGACTCATCTTTACACTTACTTATGATATATAATATTAGCATTTGCTGCACATACCCATTACCTACCCCCCACCCCCCATCCATTCCACCAACCCACTCGTTTTTTAGTATTTTTACACCCCACTGCTTCACCACTTATGTCTCACCCGTCTACATGTTATACCAGCTTGTTTTATTTTCTATGTCTCTCCTACCCCTATCCTGCCGTGTATCCATTTCCCCCTTGCATCCCTCTTATTCACACCCTCTTCCTGTCACCTCGTTTCTCTCCTCCTCTCAACTTATAGTTTCTCCCTCTTATACTCGTTTTCCCTTCTTGTTTTACCTTTCTCTCTATCCCTGCCCTATCCTTCCTCCATCTTATACCTATCCTGCACTGTATCCTGACATATTTCCTATCATACCCCTTTTTCTATTCCTTTTTCCAGTTTTGTCCTACCTTCTCCTGCCCCCATCATATCCCTATCCTACCCAGCATCCTACCGTAATCCACAGGGCACATCCCTCTGCCAGCCTATTTTCTACACTTCTTTTTATCTCTGTTTTATGCTGGCTTGATTTACATGTGTTTTACGTTAATTTCCACGTTTTTGTACATTTCTAAATAAAACTTCCATTGAAACCTTTTCGTTATCCACATATATTTAACAATAATTCACAAGATGTGAATGTACGGCTGCTGCGAATGCATTTTTTTCACCTTTTTTATATTGTTATATTTTTCAATGGTTTCTTTTTGCTTGTTCATACCTTTACTTCTCTCTTTTACAGCGGAGAGAAAGTAACTGATTTATCCTTCTTATTAATGAATCGCAGAAGATTGTTTTAAGTATTTCTATGATAATTATAATTTTCTTAATGATTTCCTTTAACGTTTTTATTGTTTTTGTTATGGTTTTATCTTTTGTATATGTTCTTTTGTTATAACATGTCCTATTTGTTTTACTGTATTTTTTTAAGTGCTACGCTTCCGTTAATGTAACCCCCATGTTTTGTTAAATAAATGAAGTGGATACTCTCTGTTGTGACTCTACCCTTTGGATTTACCTGTCTGGATTCTGGAAACAAGGTTGTACTGCCCCTTTACTTGCCTGTGCTGAAGATTCATTTATTCTTTTACGCATTTAATGTGAACTATTTGTGCTCCTTTGAATTTTACTGATTATGAATTTATTTACTTTTATCTTTTCCTCATACTTCTTTCTTTTATTCAACTTTATCCTTTTACTCGTCTTTTACTTGAACTTTTATTTCAGCCTTTGCTTTTTTACAGCTTTTTTGTCTATTTCTACAATTTTAACTTTTTTCCCATTTTACCTTTTGCGTATTTTAGCTTAGACGTTATTTTTCTGTACTGTTTTTAAGCCCCTCTGCAAGCTTTAATATTTCAAGCTGGCATCTTTTTCGTAATTTTAAACCCTTCTAGCATTTGTCATTTTAAAGTCTTGAACTTAGTTTTACTCTGGTGCCTTCTGCACATTCTTTTTATTTTAGCAAATTTGTATTGTATATATCATGTATCATCTTCATATTGGTCACGCTCCTGATAGGCCTGCATCTCCGGGGATAGTTTGGGTTCTGAGCCTTCAAGCTTGGTCCCCTTACCCCCTTTTCGAGGCCCCTAAGCCTGGCATATTTTATCGCCAACTGATGTTCTTGGTTGCGTTATTTTCAACCAACGATAAAAGCGTCACTCGTCCTCTAAGGATTACTTTTTAACTTTATAAAATATATTGTTCGTTACTCATTGGTTTTTGAAGTTATGGGGTTACGAGAAAGTTAATAACTATACTCGAATATCATAACCACCAGTGGCGGTAGTGCTGACGCTTTCTGCGTGGCAGACACTCATCACTCAATAAACTCAATAAACCGAAAACCGCCATAGCAACCGTGCATTAAAGGATCATGGGTATGCTTTAGTTAAACTCGTATATTCATACTCAAAATATGGAAACCTTTGGTTTCACCGTAAGGAGAGAGTGAAGCGGCTGATATACATGAGCTACATTTATATCATTTCGGGTATTGTTTGCCTAATAAGCAAAATCAAGAATCGCTCCCCCCACATTTTATTGTAAGCGTGTTGCCCCATACCCCTTTCAGATGGGAAAGAGCCTGCCCTTATTCCTTTTGAGATAGTTCTATCGGCTTTGTGCGACCGGCATGCATCGAGGAAGAGGTCAGCTGGTCGCCGTAATGTTGCAAAAAATTACCCGTACCTACCATAAAAAAACATTGTAATAACACTGTAATGATCTCTATGATGACAACATGACACAATACTGATAAAATATTAAATATAAATTCAAACGTACACCACATCACTGACCTGCCCTTGCAAAAGCTTAAACGAAACTGAGAAAGTGACTGATAGTTGTCTCAATATTGTAGACAAGTAAGGTAAACAAGCAATAATGTAATTGCATAATCAGGATTGGATAATAGAAATGATAAGGAAAAACGAAATAGAAACGCACATAGGTTTGAGTAGGAATGGCGACACTTTTTTCAAATGTACCTAAACTCTCATTTTATCACAACAAAATGTAAATCTTCAATGATTTTTAAAATGACACTAAGATA
>NW_023658069.1:10000-25325 GCF_015228065.2 Penaeus monodon
GGTGGTGGTGATGATGATGATGTGATGGTGGTGGTGGTGGTGATGATGATGAAGATGATGATGGATTGATGTGGTAGGTGATGATGATAATGTGGATGATGATGATGATAATGATGATGTGTGATGGTGGTGTGTGATGATGATGATGATGATGGATGATGTGATGATGGTGGTGAAGTGTGGGGTGTGGTGATTGAAGATGTGAATGATGTGATGATGATGTGGTGGTGATGATGATGATGATGAAGATATATGATGATATGTATGATGATGATGATATAGATGATATGATAGATGTGTGATTGATGATGTGAGGTATAGGTAAAGTTGATAGTTATTAAAACGAAATCGGATATGCAAATATGTAAATAATTATAGATATAACTTATTTTATGTATTCATCGCATAAAATAAAAGTTTGGATATATTTAAATGTGATTATGTAATTGTGATGGGTAAGTAAAATATGATGCCGTTTTAATGTAATGAATATATGATAGATGATAGAACAACTAAATAAGGATGATTTTTTGTCTTCGCATCGAATCAATATGAAAAGCAAGAGTATACATCATATTAGATTTCAGAAACGCATCGATATCACTCTGCGCTAACGTGTTTTGTCAATTAGCAAAGGGAATGATGATTTGCTCGATTTTCAAATAACTGTCACGTGAAGTGAAAACTTGAAACTTTCATGACACATGGTGATTTGTTCCGGCAAATAGTATGAAGAATGAGATAAACCAATCAATGATCGTATTTGTGCAAGTATATAGCTGCAGCAAGATGTGTTATGGAATATTGCAAAAGGACTAGGTGCGTGATTTCAAACCATACTAATTCACCGATCCTGAAATGGCACAACCTTTGAACTTCATGACACCACTACCGGTGAATATTGTCAAGAGCATATATACATGAATTACTTACAAATATCAATGCACCATTGTGCGTATGTGGAGTGGCAAGAAAGCGAAAGCGAAATTTGCTAATTGTCTCAGGGCGTAGTTCACGCATTCTGAAATTTAACTATTGATTTTTTGAAATGATAGCGCAAATAGAATCTCATTGAGAACTGTATTTTTTCAAGACTGTACATTGCAATTTCTTGCAAATACCGATGAAATACCAAAGTTATTGGGGCAGTGAATATTAAAATCGCAGACGGCGATGCGTTTCTCGAAATATACAAAGGCACGTTTTCTGCAGGGACACATTTGAACCTTTAAGATAGTTTTTTGGGGGGGGGAGTAAATCATTGGCTACAAAACACTGGATCATGCACAAATTCTTAATGTTTAGTATTTCTAAGCCAACTAGCGTAGGATTGGAGGGTTTTTTGTTCTGAAGTAACCGAAAATTGGTTTTTTTTTATCCAAAACCCCAAAATCAATAGGAGGTGCCGGTGTAATAGTTTTTGAGATCGACGAGACGCCTGCTCGTGCCGCCGAAATCAGAGAGGCAGACATTTGAGGCCAGGTGTGGTCTTTGGGGTATTGAGCGTGTGACTAAAAATAAATTTATGTGCCACTGCTTGGTACAGCCGCAGTGCCGACACGCTCATACCCTACTTAAGAAATATATAAAACGCAAACAGTGTGATTACAGTGAAGGATGGGCTGCCTACCGTAAACCTACAACTTCATGTTTACAACATCTGGTATTAATCATTCTGAAAACTTTGTAGACCCCACACGACCCCACAATACACACACAAAATATTGCAAGATTGTGGAGAGATGTAAAGGAGTGGGTAAAGCGGCCGGTTATTTGGAAGCCAATACATCGCACAATACCTGGCTCGATATTTAATTCATAAAGGACATGAAGACTCCCTTATTCATGCTTTTTTGTTTTTGGCAAGCGGCCTGAATTTTACCACGCGCCAGAGCGGCGCGAGCGAAGTACCGCCCCTCCCAGCTCCATTTTCCTCTCGACGAGGATAGCTCTTCCGAGGCGAAGTAAATTAGGTAAGAGTTTTTCATACCTACATTGTTTACACGCATATAAACAAAATAATTTGCATTTCCGTATTAGAATACAAATACCATGTTTTTCGCTCGTGTAACGAAACAAAATCATTTGAAATGGTGTTAATAATGTTACTGCTGAAACATCTAATAGACAAGGAACAATGCAAACGACCAATTACTGACAGCTTTGCGATTATATGCTGGTTACACAACAGCGACAATTCTAGCCAATGAAAACTTAGACAATGACGTCAGAGTTTTCTGCGCAATCAAAATTCGATTTTTTCGGAATTCTGCCCTCGACCGTGAAAAACCGTTCAGTGTGTGTCCGTTCGCTGTTAGAATCAGTTGACGCGTGAAAAATATTATTATTGAAAAGCCGGCAAAGTTTAAAATCAGGAAATATTCTGCCCTGGAAATACTATACCCTCGATGAGGTCGACGTATTATGGCGAAGCGTAACTAACGAAGGCACGACGTATAAGGTTTGTACAATTAACTTTTATATAACGAGAACCGGGAAATTGTCCATTAATTGCAGGAAGTATTTTTCAAGTAATACATCAAATTCATGCAATAAAAAGCTTACTTCTAATTGGACCATAATACAGGCACTATTGAAAAATAAATAGTTCCGATTTGGCCATGTGCAAACTACCGCAGTTTAATGTCGGCTGTGCCGGCTCAGCGCGCGACGAATCAGGCTAAAGCTTCCGTAGTTTCCGTCTGGACGGGCACGTATTTTTAAGCTGCGCGGCATGAATCACCGCCCGGCCTCCGAAGTATTTGGCCTCGGGCAAAGGGTCAATAAGTTCCTCTTATATTTGAGACAAGTACAAGTATTAGCTGTTTGCAATAATTTTGACATCATCACTAAGGTTTTGCAAGCTCTGTTTACTAATTGCATTCACAGTTTGTTGTTTGAGAATAACATCTGCGGAGACTGCGTGTGCCGCAACGACTGCGCGACACGTAACTGTCAAATCGCTTTTTTTCATTTTTTATTTACTTTTTTTTTATTTGTTTTTCCTTTTTTGTCTTTTTAATTATTGGTTAATGCTATCGAATAAATGAAATTACCGTTGGTATTCCGAGGACCAATTAGGAATAACCTTATAATAACTTTGAATTCGGTCATCAGAACCTTTGAACGCATTTTCATAATAAAAAGTTGCTTTTGTCCAATCATTCATCTAGTGCATATGTACTGCGCGTCATCAGGCGAACATAAGCCAGATTTAAGCGCAGAATAGAATACCGTCATTTTATGATGAAAAACATGGCTCTCGTCCCCGTAGAGTTTAAGCTAACCCGATTAAAGATTTTTATGTTTTTGCTCTGTTTTTTTTTTTTTTTGTGTGTGTATAAATCTGCAAATTCCTCCCTAACATACAGTGCGAAGCCGACTCTTTCATATTTTATCAACTTTGGCGTCGAGGAATAAAAGTTCCGCCAGTCATCAACGAGTCAAATGCGACGGAAATCATCATATAACACGTTAAACCACGAAGGAGATTCCATTCCAAAAAAAATGTTTTCGAAAGTCGGAGGCCTGTTGAAACTTGGAAATTTCCTTTTATTATTCACTTTCCGTAAAGTGTCGCTACTCCTCTGGAAATACCCATAGTATGACACTAATCGATCCACCAAGAATTCTAAAGGGTTAACTCAACATTGTTATTCTTTTTATGTAATATTACTATCAGATTTCCCGCAATGATACAACAAAATCAAAATACTAACATTCAATGTTTGATATCAAAATTATATGCTGTGAAACCGAACAAACCCTTTAATGATTACCAAGTATAATAATACTAAAAAAATCTACAGTGTCATAAAAGTGGAAATTGGAAAAAAAAAAACACTACATTAATGAAAATAAATCACATACATTCTAAGAGAATTTAAATACAAAATCAACGGATTTGTTGATCTCTGCAACACAAAATCGCACTTAAAACAAATATTACGGATTTTACTTCAATTACATCAATAAACACAATATCAAATACCCTAGAGAGTATCACTACTGTGCTGGAGTATTGACTAAGCAAGACAGGTGAACCTCATGGCTAACACACGCATATAGAAAACATTTAATTTCTACGTTTGAAGAACCGGCCGCCATGACAACCTTTCACATTCAAGGCCCAATTACCAACCCCCGTTCCCCCCCCCCAAAAACCCCCCTTTTCTTAGCTACTGTGATTGGTTAGTTACATCTTCTAAATGGGCAAAATTTTAATGTTATTCGAAATAATTATGGAGTATTATCTTTTGGCACAATGCATTCTCTATAAACTATATACGTCTTTATGAATGCGAGAGACGAAAACGTATTGCCGTGACCAAAGAAATGTCTATTTCACGCTAGACCTTATTACATTCTAGATCCCTAAAACTCATTTATTATAAGCAGATTTACTACATAAATACTACATATACTATCAAATTACCATTAATATTTTATCATCGTTGTCATTACTATTATTATGATGCTATAGTTATCATTATATTCACATCATTACCATTACATTTTACTATTGAGACTTTTTTTGAAAATTTTATTGGGGGCCAGTTAAAAAGTTCATAACATTTCTCTACTAAGAAAAATTTAATTTCCTGGCCAGACTGTACACCCTTAAATACATTTCCCCCATTCAATATTGCTTCCTTGCAATTTTTGAGTGGCTACTTTCGCATGGAAAAAATATATAACGTTCTCGAAATTTAGTGACGGAATCAATTCAGTGTTTAATTCAAAAACCCATCATAGAAATTTTAAATAAGCTGACTTTTTACACTTTGTTGTGAGAGAATAGAATTAGGTGAAGTTAGTTGAATTAATGTTTTTGTTGGGTTTTTTCTTAAGTTATAGCTGTATTTGTTTAAATAATGCTTCTTTTCTAAGGGTTTTTTAAAACAGGTAAACGACCCGCAGAGATAATTTTTTTTCTTTTTTTCATACGCGCCCGAATGTTTTTTCATTTTTTTTAGTACATATATAGTTGTGCTACCTAAGATACTGATTCTTTTGACACGAAACTTTTCACACAGTGTATCGAAAATTTTCCCGTTGTACTCTTCTCTCTCTCTCTTTTCTCTCTCTCTCTCTTTCTCTCTTTTCCTCTCCCCTCTCTTCTTTCCCCTCTCCTCTCTCTCTCTCCTCTCTCCTCCCTTCTCTTTCCTTTCTCTTTTTCTTCTCCCACACACGCAAAAAACAATGTTGACTAAGGTTGTGGCACACCCCCCAAAGTACCCATAAACCATTTTCTGTCTTATTTTACCTAAACACAACCCCCGCACGAAAGAGATATAAAATGAATTATGCGTTTAGCAACGTGTTCTCACTTCTGTCCCAGTTCGAAAAAAACTAAAATAGAAATGAATTTTACGCATTTTTTTGGGAATTTTCACTGAAGCGCAAAAGATTTAAAAAACCCTTTCATTTTATAACTTTGTTTTTATTTATTTATTATTTTCAATTTTTTTCCTAAAAGTGAGTTATTATTATCAAATTTTTATTCTAATTTTTGGTGCAGTAAAACTAAATTACCTTAAACTGGATTTGGTTTTATTACTATGATTACGCAGCAGCTCTCTGGAAAACAGATGGTGAGAGTAATGATCATATTGTTTTTTTTATGGGATTAATTTCAGGACGCGCTTATAGGATATATAAAACCTAAAGGCAATTTAAGTAAGTAGAAACTGTAACATTATCGACTAATCTCTGTACGAATTGTCATTACTGAGAAGAAAATAACCTTTTCGCCGCGGAAAATAATTTCTTAAGCTTAGAACCCAAAAGGGGAAAAAACAAAATACATTCTTATTAATGCAAATAAACATACCTTTAAAGTGACAGTTTCCCCCTTTTCATTGCTAAGGTTAGTACCAGTCCACAGACAATACTAAAAGACATGAATGTGATTATAAACACCGATGTACATTGTCGGAAAGACCTTTTTTGCTATAATGCCTTCCTTAGTGTATATATTATACCCATTTTTTAGGGGTAACTTCCTCGTTGTGTTTATTGTAAGTTTAAAATTTGGCACATTTTCCCTACAGGTTTGTCACTTAGATGTTAATATTCTTTGTAGCAAATTTAAGTAGACGCATGCTTGTTGCAGCCAGTAAGGTCAAAGATGTTTATTTATGCATCCAAACCTTTCTCCTTTATCAAGAAAGGATCAATATTATAACACCAATTTTAGATTAGACCATTTTTATTTATTTATTTTATTTCATTTTATTTTATTTTTACGAACCGATAAATTTTTTGTTAATCGATACGAATTAAGTTGGACTGATTCTGAAAGAATTTGAAATTACTCCATATTCCTTAATGACGAAACTGTTTGGCTTCAGTGTATTGCTTTTTAAATTTGGTTTTTTTTTCATAATCTCCGGAATTCATTGTAATGCTTCATCAGTTTCTTTTGATCTTTTATTATATCATCATGCAATTCTTTTGTTTATTCCATTTTTCTATGACCGTCTGTTCGAAGCAAATCTATTATTTATTTCGATCTCCGATTTTTTTTTTTTAAAGATGCTTTCTACACACCATCTGTAGATCCATTTCTTTCATTTTTTTATGTTCTGCTTAACGACTGCAGATTCGACTAATGGTACAGCTTTCGAGAGTAAAAAGCACTTCGGTTTCAGGTGCAAAAGCAAACCTACAAAACACACACACACACAAAACACACATTATATATATAATATATATATATATATATATATATATATATATATATATGTGTGTGTGTGTGGTGTGTGTGTGTGTGTGTGTGTGTGTATGTTGGGGTGTATGTTGTTGTGTTTGTGTGTTTGTGTGTGTGCGTGTTTTTTTTTTTTTTTTTTTTTTTTTTTTTTTTTTTTTTTTTAGTAGGTTTATGTTTAGCCGCCGTGGTCACAGCATGAAGAGAGTGTATATATTTATCTATATCTTTTTTTATCTGTCTGTTTATATATGCATATTTTTTAATATACAACAAACACCTATAAGGGGGTGTATGTGTATGCATGTTTTATATTATATATATATTATATATATATATATATATATATATATATAAAATAATATACATACACATAATCATCTTATTCTGTCTATTTATATATGTTATTAATTATATAATATATATATTATATATATATAATATATTATAAAATAATAGATGCTAATAGAAGTTAATAAAAAAACAACATACATATATGTATACACCACACACACACACACCACACACATATATATATAATTATATTATTATATATATATAATATATATATATTTATGTACATATATGCATATATGTTTGTATCAAATCATCTTCTCTCTATTTATATAATATAATATATATATATTTTAATATATATATATATATATATATATAATAATAATGATCTTAATAAACCACAAAACACCACAACACAACACAACCCCAACACACACACCCCCATATATATATTATATATATATATATATTATATATTATGTGTGTGGTGTGTGTGTGTGTGTGTGTGTTGTGTGTGTGTGTGTTGTGTGTGTGCGTACGTGTTGTGCGTGTGTGTGTGTGTGGTGGTGTGTTGTGTGTGTGGGGTGTGTGTGTGTGTGTGTGTGTGTGTGTGTTGTGTTTTGGTGTGTTTGTTTTGTGTGGTGTATGTGTGTCTTAGTGTGTGAATGTGTGTCATACACAAAATAGATAGAGATACCACCAAAAAAAAGAAATACACCCACCATGCTACATACAATATATAATTATATATTATTATTATACATATTTTATATATATATATATATATACATATATTATATAATATTAATATTTTATATATATATTTTATATATATATTATAATATATATATGTGTTTGTTGTGTGTGTGGTGTGTGTGTGGGGTTTGTGTGTGTGTGTTTTGTGTATACTAATTTTTTATATTGTTTTTAAATTTTGCATGTAAGGGATGTGTATATGTATACACCCACACATTATATATATTATATATTTTAATATATAATATTATATAAACTACACATAGCACACATATAATAACTTTTTTTTAATACATACACACATTCACATAGGGGTTTATATATTATAATATATTATATATATATATTATATTGTGTTGGTGTGTGTGTTGTGTGTGTGTGTTGTGTGTTGGGGGTGTGTGTGTGTGTGTGCGTACGTGTGTGTGCGTGTGTGCGTGTGTTGTGTGGGTGTGTGTGTGTTTGTGTGTGGTGTTGGGTGTTGTGTGTGTGTGTGTGTTTGTCTTTGGGGTTGTGTATGTGTGTCTTAGTGTTGAATGTTGTACATACAAATATAGATAGGATACCAACACAAAGAAATACCAAAACAATGCATACTACATTTTTAATAATATTTATATATATATATATATATATATATACATATATTAATATAATATACTATATATATATTATATTTTATATATATACATATATAATATATATATATACAAATAATATGTATATTATATTATATATCTTATATATATATATTATGTGTTGTGTGTTTGTGTGTGTGTGTTTTTGGTGTGTGTGTGTGTGTTGTGTGTGTGTATACAAAAAATTTTTTTATTATTATTTATATTGCATGTATATGGTGTGTATATGTTAACACACATTTATATTTATATATTATATATTATATTTAATAACATACCATATCCCCACATATTTCTATTATATAAAACACACAATGCACTTGGTTTAATATATATATATATATATATATATTTTAATTTGGTGTGTGTGTGTGTGTGTGTGTGGTGTGGTTGTGTGTGTGTGTTTGTGGTGTGTGCGCGTGGCGTATATATTTTAGTTGTGTGTGTTTTGTGTGTGTGTTGTTGGCATACATATATAGGATATATATATATATATATATATATATATAATATTTATATAAGGGATAGACACACACCACTCCACACACACACACCTACACACACACACACCACACACACAAAACCACACACACAACTCACGCGCGCGCACATACATGTATACATATATTATACTGCATAGTGGATAAGCTATAATCATATGAAAAAGCGTTAATACCCCTCTTCATAATGCTTCCCGGGAATTTGTGCAAAGGCCGGGTTTTCACAAAATGGGCCCGGGGGAAAAACAATGAAATCTTTTCCCGAATATTCTCTGATATCACTTTAAAACATTTTAATGTTTATGGCAGTCTTTATTATCAATTTTATTTAGAAAGAAAATTTTTTTCTGGAATTTAAAATACGGTGATTCGCACATTTTCTTATATATTACGTGCGCAATATATAAAATATTAAAAATATATATATAGATTTATAAATTTTAATTATATATATATATAATTATAATATTAATATAATTTAAACATTTTTATCTTCGGACACACACCTCCACACACACACACATACACATATACCACCTGTTTTCTTTTTTTTTTAACGGTAGGTTCATGTCTGACCCCGTGGTCACAGCTGATATTTAAATTGTATTTTCACGTTGGATGCTCTTGGGTGAGTCCGTGGTAGGTCCCCGTTCCTTTTCCAGGGAGACTCCCGGGTTCCCTTTAGGTAATCATTCTCCTTTTACCCGGGTTTGGGGACCAGCCTTACTTGGGCCCGGGCTTGGCCACCCGGGCTGGGCAGGCATAAAGGTGAGTTCCTTGGCCAAAGGGTTTAAACGCCCCGGGGCCGGGTGACTCGAACCCTCGAATTGATTCCCGTTGTGACAGTTTTGAGCCCGACGCTCTAACCATTCGCCCGCGGCCTTACCCACCCCCACACCACACACACAAAAACCCCACACACACACACACACACCCCACACACACACACACACAACACACATTATATATTTTATACTACTATATATAAAATATATTACCCATGTTTATATACAATAAATGTGCAATATGTGTAATATACATATATATACAACACATGATATATGTATAATTCAATCATACATATATATGTATTATACATTTTTTATATATATCATACATTATTGTTATACATATACATAGACATAAAATTTAATTTTATATATTATATATAATATGAATAATATATATATATAGTTAATATAATATATATATATATATATATATATAATTATAAAATTAGGGGTTGTGTGTATGTGTTGTGTTGGTGTTGTGTGTGTGTGTGTGTGTGTGTGTGTGTGTGTATGTTTGTGTGTGTGTGTGTGTGTGTGTGTGTGTATAATTTTTTGTGTACGTTATTAAATTTTTTAAAAAGAAGATTTTTTTTTACGAAAAAAATGCATTCCTTACTTCACATCCTGACGTGGGTTTTTTATACTAAATGCGATTAAAGCTTAATGGGCTTTTGATAGAAAAAATGCCCCTCGTTTTTTCCAGCGTTGTGAATGTTCTCCCTTTTTGGTCATACGGGGGAATACAGTCGTGACCTTTTTTTACAGTGACATATATCTATTTACGTTCAAATATTGTATTGTTTGATGTGTGTGTTTTCCCAAAAGGCTTTTAGAAAAGGGGTACCCGACAACGGGGCAACTGTTACGTGCAGTTGGGGGGAAATATTTTAAGTAAATTTTTCCTATTTAAATGCTAGCATTGTCCTTCTTTGGGCATTTCGTCTTATAAACCTTTGGGGCATTCTCTGAGCGAAACCCACTGTATTTACTGGGAAAGTACAAGGAGGTTAAAGAGTCGTATTCTTTTAAAATTATATTAACCACACAAAAAAGGATTTTCTTTAACCACCTTGTTACTACTATAAACTGTGGTTATTTGGGGCGAATTTTCAAAACAGTATTTTTACATGCAAAAAAGTTATATTTTTAAAGTATAACCTCGTCCGTGTACTAAGCCCCGTGTTTTTTTTTTACATATTTTTTTACCATCGAAAATATTATACTATCATCGTAATGCCTTCCCCCTTGTTGTATACTGAAAAAGGGCCCCCCTGCTTTTTTTACGCTCGCCCCCATTCTACACTTGCTGGGCTGCTAAAAAACAGAATTATTGATTAATTTATCTATTTCTACTTTAGACAAAAGGAAAATAATAAAAAACATCTGAATTTAAAAATATATGAACAACATACATGTTAAGGTGTTTTTATGAAAAATTTATGTCTGAAAAAAAACTTTTACCGGTGTAATGGGGGAAAAGAAAAATGGTTTCTTCCGTACCGCAAAAGCGTCCTTTTCCGGGGCCCAAAACAATTACAGTCGTATCAGCACAAAATACTCCAAAGGAAAAAATCTCCCTGGGGTCTGTTAAAAAATTTACCTTTCATTTGCTTTTGTCTCTCTGCCGTTTTAATTCTTTCAGATTTTGAGAGTTTTCACAAGGTTTTGACATGTTTTCCGCGCCATCTTGTCCCAATTTCTTATGTTTTTAAAGACCCTAAGATCTGAAATTAAAAACAATATCGGCTGGGTTAAATTTAAGACAGGATTTTTCCCTAAAAACCCCCTAACACCTGTAGGGCATTTGCATAAGTCTGCAGTACGGAAAAAGGGTATGTGTGTAAAACCCCCGCATCGAAAAAGGCCAATGAACTCATCATCATTCCCCTTTGTTCTAAAAATTCGCTCGTGCCTCCCCAGAAGAAAATACAAAAATCATGGAAAAATATTACCCTTTTGTATGTTTAACAATTTCAATCCATTTTTTGATACAGTACCATTACACAGAAATAACATCGACAATAACACAACTTACATGACAGAGCAGAGGAAAATGCGGGTTAAACACTCAACAGAAATAACTTTTTTATAAACGATTTCGCCCTCCAGAAACGCACCCCTTAAATTCACGAATTTTTGAACCGTGAACCATTGTCTTCCGTCCGAAGTTTCGAATGTGTGTGTAATGACAGTCTTCAATGCTTGTGTAAACGGGCTCAATTTCTTTGGCCCAGTTTTGGGGGCAAAAGGGAAAACATGGGCGGGAAAGTAGTTTTTTCCATATATATTAATATATATATGTATATATATATATAATTTTATTATATATATTAATATATATATATGGGATTATACACAAAATTGGTATATGTGTCACAAGCACACTATACATACATAATAACCTATATTTATATATATATATTTTTTATATATATATTATTATTATATAATATTAAAAAGTGTGTTATATGCATACTAGTTTGTGTCCAGGGACACATACATACAAAAAAATCTATATGTATTTATATTATATATATATATATATATATATTATATATAATTTAAACTTGTATATATGCATTAAGTATATAACATAAATACAATATGTAAAAGTATATTATCATTTATATATACCAAACATAATTATATTATTATATAATATATATATATATATATTTTAAATTTATATATATTATATATATATATTAATATATTTACTTAAAAAAAAAATATATTAAATTTTATATATAATTAATTATATATTTAAAATTTCGTGTGTATAAATATAAACCAAACACACACCACCTAACCTCCACACCACACGCCCCACACCACACACACACACCAACACACACCCCACACAAAACCCCAAAACATATATTATTATATTTTAATTTTTAATAATATAATTATTAATCCAAAAAAACCGTAACGTGTACACAAAAATGAAAGGGAAACCCAAGTAAAAATGAAACTAATCTAACGTCCATATTAAAATTTATCATCACTAAAGGGAAATCGTGAAGTTTTAAAAGTTACATTTAGTTTTTTTCTACTGTGGCTGTTTTTCCCCCTTTTATATATATATATATACATATATATATATATATATATATATATAAAATTTTTAAAATTTTACAATTCAGTCTGTATAACCCCTTCCGTGGGATTTTCATACAGCTCATTTTAGTCTAATAAAACACATCCCTTTTTGCTCGCTCCTCGAAAAAAAAGGGAAAACATGTCTTTGTATCACTTTCTCCTCGCTTTTTAACCTTTGTCTATTCTGTCATTCCGAGTTTATTTTTTTCCTAAAAACTAAAATGAAATGCGTAGGACGTCACGGGTTTTGTACTCGCCGCTTGTGACTTAAAGATTTATAGAGCTCCATTATCAACATCATTCGCCTCTTCACTTGGGTTCCCACGATTACCGAAAATTCCCCCAGCCGACAAGGTTCATTTGAAAAATCGTTTTCCCTTTACTTATACTTGAGTGAAAATACAAAAAGCGTGCTGTGCCGATGCGCATTGGGGTTTCTATTTCTCTTGGGGTCTTCTTGTTTTTCTCTGTCTCTATCTCTTTTTTCTTTTTCTAATTCTTTTGTTTCTTTGATAATCACGTTTCCCGTTTTTTTTTTTTTACTCCTCTCTCTCTTGTTATTTATTTTTCGTTTTTCTTTCGTATCTTTGCAATTTGCTAATAAGCAAGGGTTTGGGAATGTGGCTGTCACGTATTGTACGTAGAGTAACACAAGCGTTATTTTTTTACAACATTTTTTATATTATATATATATATATATATTAATATATATATATATTTTCATATTAACATCATATTTTTTGTGTGAGAAGTTGTGTGTGTGTGTGTTTTTGTTGTGTGTTTTGTGTGTTGGTGGTGTTGTATGTGTGGTTGTGATGAGTGAGTGAGTGAGTGAGTGAGGGTGAGTATGATTTAGTGAGTGGTGTGTGTGTGTGTGGGGTGTGTGTGGTGGTGTGAGAGGAGGAGAGAGAGTGTGTGTGTGTGTGGTGTGTGTTGTTGGGTGTGTGTGGTGTGTGTGTGTGTGTGTGTGTGTTGTGGGGTATGTGTATATGTGTGTGTGTGTGTATATATTTTACTTTTTTACTTTTTTTTTCAAAACTAAAGAGAAAATTGTTTCCCAATCAGATTTCTGCGAGCTGCCGCGGGATTACAGGGGACCACAGCTTACGTCCCCATAAAAAGAGCGACTTCGTTTCACTTCTCGTCGAAAAGATTAAATGGCGCGGGTTTAAAAAGATCAACGAGAGAAGGGGCGAGAGGATGACGAGAAAAAAAGATATTCACTGTTGGCATTTCATCGCTGTTTTTTCTGATGGTTTTTTTTTCATCGTCTGCCAGTCTTTTGTTTCGAGAGAAAACTTCTTACTGGGATGCATTTTTTTTTCTAAAAAAGGGACAGCGGCGAAAGCAAGACACACAACGTACAACAGCTTCCCACACCACACCCAGAATGCAGACACAGATACGGCTGATATTTAATGCTGATACTTGAATCTCCGTACAGAAAAGGATTACAAATGAATGGGTGGGTAAACGAACCTATTTTCTAGCCCATTTTACGTGTGTGTGTGTGAGGCAGTCTTTGGAAAGGTGGGAAATAAGCCAATTCAGAAAACCCATGACTGTTTTTTATTTGTATTAGTGGTCTGGGTTAGCTCCAAGTCATGTTTGCATGTTGGCATCGGTGAGAAGAAGGAAATGTTTTTAGCAAAACATATTCTTGCGAAAAGGGAAATACATATCGGGGTGTCTTTGTGGGAGGAAAAATATTAAACGAGCAAAATGTGAAATTGCGCATATAGTCTTATGTATGAGAAAATATATTTGTGCAAACAAATTCATATATAAGGAATATTAAAAAGAGACTGAAAAACTCACACCGCACCCCACACACAAAATGATATATATATTATATATATATTTTATATATATATAATATATATATATAAAATAAAAAACACACATATATTATATATATATATTTATTAGTGTGGTGTATATATTTATATATATATATATATATAATATATATATATTTATATATATATCTGGTAAGTGTGTGTGTGCAGTGTGGTTATTCTATCTCTCTTTAAAATTCCTTATATGATGATATTCTGTTTTTCTACAAATATATCTTCTCTACATAGACATATTGCGCACTTTTACTACTTTTCTCTTTTTTCATCTTCCGCCACAAAAAACATCCCCATATTTACTTTCCCCTTTTCGCAAGAAAATGTATTGTGTAACATTTCCTTCTTCTCACCGATGCCAACATGCGATACATGACTTGGAGCTAAATCGACCCCTAAAACAATTAAAAACATCATAGGTATTCTGAAGGCTTATTTCCCCCAGCTTCCCATAGACTGCCTCACACCACACAGTAAAATCGGGCTAGAAAATGTCGTCCGTTACCCACCATCTCATTTGTTAAACTCTGTCTCTGTACGATATTCAATACTCCGCTTCAACATTCCCTGTATCTGTGTCTGCATTGTGGGTGTGGGTGTGTGAATGCAGATGTACGATTGTGTGTCTGTGCTTTCGCCCCTGTACCTTTTTTGAAAAACAATGCTATGCCCCTCACGGGGG
>NW_023658070.1:0-25314 GCF_015228065.2 Penaeus monodon
AAATAAAAAATATGCAAAAATAAATTTGATACATTGAATATTATTAAAATTATATATATTATCATTATTATTATTATTATATTAATTTTATTATAATTATTAATATAAGTAATTAGAGAATTGATAACATTAATTTTTATAAATAATTATATATATATATTATTATTATTATTATGTATATTTTTTATTATATTATTATTGTTATTATTATATTATTATTATTTATTAGTATATATTTAAAATATTAGTACATAAAATAAAATCTAATTATATTAATAATAACAATAATAATAATAAGTTATTAGTTTATATTATAATAATGCTATGGTTATAATATTGTTATTAGTATTATATGTAATATTATCATTATTATTAATTGAATGGTAAGTATAAGCAAAAATAATATTATAACAGTAATAATTACAGTAATAACGATATAATTAGATAATGATATATAATAATATTATAAAATCGTTATTATTGATTATAAGATTTATTACTATTAATATTATTATGGTTATAGTAATATTGCAAAAAATAACATAGCAAAATTGCAATAATAATGTAAAATTGAATATCAAAATATATTTCATATATGATAATATTATATAATATGATAATTATATATATGATATAACGATAATAATAATATATAATGATGTGATAATAAAAGGAATTTGTACATATAATATAAAAAATATAGAAAAAATTCAAATTAATGGTAATATTATCTTAATATATTTATTGATTATATTTATTAATACTTTTTTATTTCTTGTGTGATTTGCAAAAATAATTAGGTAAATAATAATAAATAATAAGAATTAATATATAAAATAATGGTATAAAATGTATTATAATTATTATTTGATAACATTTATATTATTAATATTTATATATTAATATTATTTAAATATAAATTACTATAATATATTAATTAATATTATATTATTATAATATTATTATGTTAATTATTATATTTAAAAATTATATATTGTGGATTAATACAATAATATAATATAACAATAATAATAATAATGTAGTGGTTCAATAATATATAATAATTGTATATTATATATTATATATGATAATGGTATATAATTGCAAAAATAGTATTATAGAGTATATACAGAATACGATCTATAATATAATATAAATAATTATAAAAAATGCTAATATTTATATAATGTTATATTATATGTTGCTTGAGAGTATATCAAAAATATATTTGAACTTCTTTATAGATTGCAATTATAGGAATAATAATAATGTATCAATATTAATATATTCAATAATGATGTAATGATGAATAAGATGTTAATATGATAATTTGATATATTAAGATATTATAATATGATAATCATATTAATATATATAATAATAGTATTGTTATATATAATATATTAAAAGGTATTAGAAATACTTATAAGTTTAAAAACTGCAAAAATCTAAATATAGCTTTAGATAATACAAAAAATGAGTTTATAATAATCTGTGGTGAATTGCAATTATTAGGGTAATAATGTAATAATTACCAGAATTGTATTACTAATATATAATATGATTGCAAAATAATATAGAAATTTAAACAATAAAATAATTTAAAAATAATTATAAATTTTTATTAAAAATAATCTAGTGTTATTATTATTGTTATTATTATTATTATTTTATTATTATTATTATTATTTTTTATATTATTAAATAATTATTAAAAAACAATTAATAATTAATAAACAATAATAATAATAAGATAATATGATAATAATATATTATGGTTATTATTGTTATAGTTTTTATTTAATTATTAATTATTATTGAATACTATAATTGCAAAAATAATATAACAGTAATAATTACAGTAATAACGATACTAATTAGATAATGATAAAGAATGATTAATAAAAATGTATATGTTATTATTATGATAATTATATTTATGGTATTATATTAGTTCATATATATATAAACTCCAAAATTAAAATAATTAACAATGCAATAATGATGATAATAATGCAATAATGATGATAAGATGATATAAAATGATTGATATTGGATTCGATAATAATGATGTAATAATGATAATAATTGATGTATTAAATAAAAATTGTGTCCAATATAAAAAAAAAGGTATAAGAAAAAAATTCCAAAGTCAAAAACGAAAAAATTAGCGAATATATTTTAATTATCAATATTTTTTTTTTATTTTATTATAGGGTATAATGATAATAATTCCAGAATTTATATTCATAAACAATAATGATAATAAGTGAGATAAAGAAATTTTGATAAATTGAATATTATTATATATTATTATTGTTATTATTATATATTATTATTTGTATAGTATTAATTCATTATTATAATTATTATAATTATTATATAAGATATATTATAATTTATTAATTATTATAAATGCCAAAAATCTTATTATACTGTATTACTAACAATAATAATAATAAGATAAGTATAATAATAATAATGCTAATGGTTATAATATTGTTATTGTTATTATTATTGTTATTATTATCATTTTTATTATTTGTACTGGTAGTATAATTGCAAAAATAATATTATTAACAGTAATAATTACAGTAATAACGATACTAATTAAGATAATTATATAAATAATTATTATAAAATCGTTATTATTGTTATCATTATTGTTATTCCTATTATTATTGCTGGTTATTGTATTATTGCAAAAATATATACTATAACTCCAACAATGCAATAATAATGATAACAATTGCAATAATGATGATAAATACATTGCCAATAATGATGATAATGAGATGATAATGATGATAAGATGATAAATGATGATGATAATGATATATAATGAAGATAATGATAGAAACGCAATAATGATGATAATCTGATAATGATGATGGATAATAAACGGAATTGTGTCATTATATTAATATAAAAAAGGTATAAGAAAAACATTCCCAAAAGTCGAAAAAGCGGCAAAATCTAGCGAAATATAGCCTTTTGGAGTCTACTCAAAAAAATAAGTGTTTTCGATTTTTCTTTGGTTGATTCGGCACTTATTAGGGTAATAATGATAATAAATTACCAGAATTGTTTGTAATCATAACAATAAGATGTAAAAGTGAGAATAAAGAGAAATTATTAAACATTTGAATATTATTACAAATATTAATTATTATTATTATTATTATGTATTATTATTATTAGGTATTATGATTATATGTATTATTATTATTATTAGTATGACTATTATCTTAATTATTAGTATCATTGCCAAAAAATCTAGTACCTCTGTAATAATAACAATAATAATAATAAGTATAGTATAATAATAAATAATGCTAGTGGTTATAATATTGTATTAGTATTATATGTTATTATCATCATTATTAGTATTGTACTGGTAGTATAAGTGCAAAAATAAGTATTATAACAGTAATAATACAGTATAAACGATACTATTAAGATAATGATATAAGAATTATTATAAAATCGGTTAGTATGTGTATTATTATTGTATTACTATTATTATTGGTTGGGTTATTAGTCTTATTGCCAAAAATATAACTATAACCTCAATAATTGCAATAATAATGAAAACATTGTAATAATGATGATAATAATTGCATAATATGATAATGATGATGATAATGTGATAATGATGATAATGATGATGATAACGATAATAATGATGATAATCATGATAATGATGATGATAATAACAGGAATTGTGTCCATATATAATATAAAAAAGGTATAAGAAAAACATTCCCAAAGTCGAAAAGCGGCAAAATCTAGCGAAATATAGCCTTTTGAGAGTATACTCCAAAATGACGTTTTTTTTCATTTCTTTGGTGATTTCGGCAATTATTAGGGTAATAATGATAATAATTACCAGAATTGTATTAATCATAACAATAATGATGATAAAAGTGAGAATAAAGAGAATTTTGATAATATTTGAATATTATTAAAATTATTATTATTATTATCATTATTATTATTATTATTATTATTATTATTATTATTATTATTATTATTATTATTATTATTTATTATTATTATTCTATTATCTTAATTATTAGTATCATTGCCAAAAAATCTATTATATCTGTAATAATAACAATAATAATAATAAGTATAAGTATAATAATAATAATGCTAGTGGTTATAATATTGTTATTAGTATTATTATTGTTATTATTATCATTATTATTATTTGTACTGGTAGTATAATTGCAAAATATATACATATAATTACAGTAATAATTCAATATATATAAAATTCAATAATTATGATAAAATCGTTATTAATTGTTATATTATTGTTATTACTGATTATTATTGTGTGATATTAGATTATTGCATAAATATATACTATAACTCAATAATTGCAATAAAAGAATACTTGCAATATATATAAAAATTAGAAAATGATAAAAGTGATATAAGGATAAATTATGGGAAAAATGCATTGTAGATATTGACTATAAATGATTGATGATATATAACGGATTTGGCATATTAGGTTAAAATATAATAATTACAGAATATTCCAAATCAAAAACGCAAATCTACGAAATATAGCATTTTGATAAATTAAAATGACATTATTTTTTCATTTCTTTGGTATTTGAATTATTGATATTAATTATATAATTATCATTGAATTAGTATTAATCATTAACATATGCATATAAAGTGTAATATCAAAAATTTATACATTGATATAATTAAAATAAAAATATAATTATATATTAATAATAATTAGTGTTATATATTTTATTATTATTATTATTTTATTATTACATTATATTATTTTTACTGGTAGTATAATTGAAAATAATATTTGACAGTAATATTAATCTTAATAACACAATAATAAATAAGAATAATATATATAAAATGCGTGTTATATTGTTATTATTATTATTATTTATTTTTTTTATTATATTTATTTGCAAAATTGACTATAACTCCAATAATTGCAATAAGTAATGATACAATTGCAATAATAGATGGATCATAATTGCAATGATGATGATAATGATGACTGATAATGATGATACTGATGATATGATGATGATAACGATAATAAGATGATAATCATGATAATGAGGATGATATAACAGGAAATTTGTCCAATATAATATAACAAAGTGTATAAGAAAAGGACTAGGAAAAACTCCCCAAATCGAAAAGCGCAAAATCTAGCGAATATAGCCTTTTGAGAGTTACTAAAAAAGGACGTTTTTTTCGATTTCTTTGGTGTTTCGGCAATTATTAGGGTAATAATGATATAATTACCAGAATGTATTAATTCATAACAATAATTATGATAAAAAAAGTGAGGAATAAGAGAATTTTTGATAACATTTGAATATTTTAAATTATTATTTATTATTAATTATTTTATTATTATTATTATTATTATTATTATTTATTATTATTAATTAGTATTACTATTATCTTATTATTATTATATTGCCCAAAAATTCTATTATATCTGTAATATAACATATAATATAAGTATAGAGTATAATAATAATATGCTAGTGGTTAGAATATTGTTATTAGTATTATTATTGTTATTATTATCATTTACTTATTATTTTTGCTGGTATTATATTGGCAAAAATAATTATTATAATCAGTAATAAGTACAGTAATAACGTACTAATGAAGATAATGATATAAATTATTATTATAAATGTTATTATTGTATTAATTATTGTTATTACTATTATTATTTTTGTGGTTATTATTATTATTGCAAATATATACTTATAACCCAATAATTGCAAATAATAAATGATAACATTGCAAAATGATGAAAATAATTGCAATAAATGATATTGATGAGGATATGATGATAATGTGATAATGATATGATAACTATAATAATGATGATAATCATGATAATGATGATGATAATAACAGTAATTGTGTCCATATATAATTATAAAAAAAGGTATAAGAAAACACTCCCAAAAGTCGAAAAGCGGCAAAATCTAGTCGAAATATAGGCTTTGGAGTGTAAATAAAAAAGGACGTTTTTCGATTTCTTTTGGTGAGTTTCGGCATTATTAGGGTAATAATGATATTAATTACCAAATGTCTTAATCATAACAATATGATGATAAAGTGAGAATAAGAAATTTTGATACATTTGAATATTATAAAATTTTATTATTTTATTATTATTATATATTATTATTATTATTATATTATTATTATTGATTATTAATTATTTCCTATTAGCTAATATTAATCATTGCCCAAAATCGTATTATATCTGTAATAATAACAATAATAATAAGTAAGTATAATTGAATAATAATAATGCTAGTGGTTATAATATTTGTTTATTAGTATTATTATTTTTTTTGGGGGTTTTAATTTATGGTAATCCATTATTATTATTTTGTACTGTAGTATATTGCAAAATATTGTTATAACAGTAATATTAGAGTAATAAGCTAACTAATGAAGATAATGATTAAATTATTATTATAAAATCGTTATTATTTGTTATTATTATTGGTTTATTTACTATATTTTGTTGTGGTTATTAGTATTATTGCAAAAATATATACTATAACTCCAATAATTGCAATAATCATGATAACAATTGCGAAAATGATGATATTTGCAATATGATGATAATGATGATGATAATGATGATATGATGATAATGATGTGATAACGATAATAATGATGATAATCTGAAATGGATGAGGGATAGAACAAGAATTGTGTCCCTGTATAATATCGAAAAAAGGTATAAGAAAAACATTCCCAAAAGTCGAAAGAAAGCGCAAATCTAGCGAAAATATAGCCTTTTGAAGTGTAACTAAAAAAGGCGTTTTTTTCGTTTCTTTGGTATTTCGGCAGTATTAGGGTAATAATGATAATAATTACCAGAATTGTATTAATCATAACAATATGAGGATAAAAGTGAAATAAAGAGAATTTTGATAACATTTGAATATTATTTAAAATTATTATTATTATTTTATTATTATTATTATTATAATTATTAGTATTATTATGATTATATTATTATTATTATTAGTATTAATTACTAACTATTATCTATTATTAGTATCATTGCCCAAAAATCTCTTATATCTGTAATAATAACAATAAAATATAAGTAAAAAGTATAATAATCAATAATGCTAGTTGTTTATAATATTGTTATTAGTATATTATTGTTATTAGTATCATTATTATTGTTTGTACTGTATTATAATTGCAAAAATAATTATTATCACATAATAATTACAGTAATAACGATACTAATTAGATAATGATATAAAATTATTATTATAAATCGTTATTATTGTTATTATTATTGTTATTAATATTTTCTGTTTTGTGGTTATTAGTATTCTTGCAAAAATCTATTACTATAACTCCAATAATTGCAATAATAGGATAACATTTGCAATAATGATGAGAATCATTTGTAAAAAAATAATGATGATAATGCTGTGATGAATGAGGATAATGATTATAATGATGATGATAACGATATAATGATGATAATCATGATAATGATGATGATATAACATAATTAGTGTCCTATATAATTAAAAAAGGTATAAGAAAACCATTCCCTAAAGTCCGAAAAAGCGGCAAAAGCTAGCGAATATAGCCTTTTGAGGTGTACTAAAAGGACGTTTTTTTCTATTCTTTTGTGATTTCGGCAATTATTAGGGTAATATGATAATAATTACCAGAATTGTTTTAATCATAACAATAATGAGGATAAAGTGAGAATAAGAGAATTTTGATAAAATTTGATATTATTAAAAATTATTATTATTATTATTATTATTATTATTATTATTATTATTATATTTTAATTATTATTAGTATTATTATTATTCTTTTACTATTATCTTAAATTGTTATATCATTTGCCCAAAACTCTTTATATCTGTAATAATAACAATAATAATAAGAGTATAAGTTATACTAGTAAAATGCTATTGGTTATAATATTGTTATTAGTATTTATTATGTTATTATTAATCAGTATTATTATTTTTACTGGTAGTATAATTGAAAAAATTATTATAACAGTAAGAATTCCGTAAAAAACGATACTATGAAGATAATGATATAATTATTATATAAATCGTTTTAGTGTTATTCTTAAGTGTGTATTACTATTATTCTTGTTGTGGTTTAGTAGTATTATTGCAAAAAATTATACTATACTCCAAAATTGCAATAATAATGTACAATTGCATAATGAAATGATAATACTTGCAATAATGATGATATGAGGATGATAATGATGATGATGATAATGATGATGATAAAACGATAATATGATGATACTATGAATAATTGTGATGAGAATAACCAGGAATTGTGTCCATATATATATAAAAAGTATCAGAAAAACATTCCAAAAGTCGAAAAAGTGGCAAATCCTGCGAAATATAGCCTTTTGGGAGTGTACTACAAAGACGTTTTTTCGATTTCTTTGGTATTTCGGCAATTATTAGGGTAATAATGATAAGAATTACCAAATTGTATTAATCATAACAATAATTATGATAAAATGGATAAAGAATTTTGATAACATTTGATATTATAAAAATTATTATATTATTATTATTATTATTATTATATATTATTATTATTTATTATTTTATTATTATTATTATTATTATTATATATTATGATTACTATTATCTTAATTATTAGTATCATTGCCCAATCTTTATATCTGTAATATAACAATAATAATAATAAGTATAGACGTATAATTAATAATAATGCTAGTGGTTATATATTGGTTATATAGTATTATTATTGTTATTATTATCATTATTATTATTTGTACTGGTTAGTATATTGCAAAACTAATTATTTAACAGTAATAATTCCAGTAATAACGATAATAATGAAGATAATGATATAAATTATTCTTAGAAAATCGTTATTATTGTTATATGATTGTTATTACTATTTATTATTTGTTGTGGTTATTAGTATTATTGCAAAATAATATATATTAACTCCAATAATTGCATAATACTGATAAAATTGCAATAATGAATGATAATAATTGCAATAATATGATAATGATGATGATAATGATGATAATGATAATGATAACGATAATAATGAATGATAATCATGATAATGATGATGAGAATAACAGAATTGTGTCCAATATGATAAAATATAAAAGGTATAAGAAAAACATTCCCACAAGTCGCAACAAGCGGCAAATCTGAGCCGAATATAGCCTTTTGAGAGTGTACTAAAAAAGGACGTTTTTTTAGATTTTCTTTGTGTTTCGGCAATTATTCGGGTAATACTGATATAATTTACCAGAATTGTATTAATCATAATCATATGTGATAAAGTGAGATAGAAGAATTTTGAGAACATTTGAATATTATTTAAAATATTAGTATTATTATTATTATTATGAGTGTTATTATTAGTATTATTAATTATTATGTTATTATTATTATTATTATTATTATTACTATTATCTTAATTATTAGTATCATTGCCCAAAATCGATTATATCTGTATTATAACATAATAATAAATAAGTATAAGGATAATAATAAGAATGCTAGTGGTTATAATATTGTTATTAGTATTATTATTGGTATTATTATCATTATTTTATTTGTACTGGTAGTATAATTGCAAATTAATTATATAACAGTAATAATTACATTAATAACGATCCTAATGAAGAATAATTGAATCATAACTTATTATTATAAAATCGTTATTATTGTTATATTTATTGTTATTACTATTATTATTGTTTGGTTATTTATTATTGCAAAAAATATATAACTATCACTCCAATAATTGCAATAATAATGATAACATTGCAATAATGGATGAAATAATGCAATAATGATGTTGAGATGATATGATGGAATGATGATAATGTAAGATAGCGATAATAATGATGATAATCATGATAATGATGGATGATAAGAACAGTGAATTGTGTCCCTATATAATATAAACAAGGTATAAGAAAAAACACTAAACACTCCAAAAGTCGACAAGAGCGGCAGAAATCTAGCGACATATAGCTTTTGAGAGTGTACTAAAAAAGGATCTTTTTTTCGATTTCTTTGTGGTGATTCGGCAGTATTGGTAATAATGATATCATTACCAGATTGATTAATCATTAACAATAATGTATAAAAGTGAGAAAAGAGAATTTTTGATAACATTTGAATAATTATTAAAATTATTATTATGATTATAATTATTATTATTATTATTATTTATTATTATTATTATTATTATTATTATTATTACTATTATCTTAATTATTATTATCTTGCCCAAACTCTTATATCTGTAAATATTAACAATAATAATAATAAGTATAATAAAGAATAATATGCTAGTGGTTAAATATGGTTATTAGTATTATTTATTGTTATTATTCTCATTATTATTATTTGTACCTGGTAGTATAATTTGCAAAAATAATTATTATAACAGTAATAATTACAGTAATAACGTACTAATGCAGATAATTGATATAATTATTATTATAAAATCGTTATTATTGTTATTATTATTGTTATTACTATTATTATTGTTGTGGTTATAGTATTATTGCAAAAATATATACTATCCCTCCACTAATTTGGCCTAATATGATAACAATTGCAATAATGATGATAATATTGCAATAATGAGATAATGATGAATGATAATGATGATAATGATGATAATGATGATGATAACGAGAATAATGATGATACTCATGATAATGATGATGATAATAAACAGGAATTTGTGTCCATATATCAATATAAAAAAGGTATAAGAAAAACATTCCAAAAGTCGAAAAAGCGGCAAAATCTAGCGAAATATAAGCCTTTTGAGAGTGTATTAAAAAAGGACGTGTTTTTCGATTTCTTTGGTGTTTCGCGGCAATTATTAGGTAAATAATGATAATAATTACCAGAATTGTATTAATCATACAATATGATGATAAAAGTGAGAATAAAAGAAATTTTGATAACATTTGAATATTATTAAAATTATATTATTATTATTATTATTATTATTTATTATTTATTATTATTATTATTATATTAATTTTTATTCTTATTATTATTATATTACTATTATCTTAATTATTATGTAATCATTGCCCCAAAAATCTATTATATCCTGTATAATAACAATAAATATAATAAGTATAAGTAATAATAATAATGCTAGTGGTTATAATATTTTTATTAGTATTATGTATTGTTATTAGTATCATTATTATATTTGTACTTGTAGTATAATTGCAAAAATAATTATTATAACAGTAAAATTACAGTATAACGATACTAATGAGATAATGGATATAAAGTATTATTATAAAATCGTTTTATTTTTTATTATTGTTATTACTATTATTCTTGTTGTGTTATTAGTATTATTGCAAAATATATACTATAACTCCAATAATTGCAATAAATGATAACAATTGCAATAATGATGATAATAATTGCAATCATGATGATATGATGATGATAATGATGTAATGATGACGAATGATGATGATAACGATAATAATTGATAATATCCTGATAATGATGATGTACTAACAGGAATTGTGTCCTATATATAATAAAAAGTATAAGAAACATTCCCAAAAGATCGAAAAAGCGGCAAAATCTAGCGAAATATAGCTTTTGAGGTGTACTAAAAAAGGACGTTTTTCTGATTTCTTGGTGATTTCGGCAATTATTAGGGTAATAATGATACTATTACCAGAATTGTATAATCATAACAAAATGCTGATAAAGTGGGAGAATATAAAATTTTGATAACATTTGAATATTATTAAAATTATTATTATAATTATTATTATTATTACTATTATTATTATTATTATTATTCTTAGTATTATTAGATTATTATTATTATTCTATTATCTTAATATTAGTATCATTGCCCAAAAATCTATATACTTATATAACATATATAATAAGTATAAGTATATAATAATAATGCTAGTGGTTATATATGTTATTAGTATTATTATTGTTAGTTATTATCATTATTATTATGTGACTGGTAGTATATTGCAAAAATAATTATTATACAAGTAAAATAATTACAGTAATAACGATACTAATCGAAGTATAAATGAATATAGCATTATTATTATAAAATCGTTATTATTGTTAGTTATTATTTGTTATTACATATTATTGTTTTGGGTTATTAGTATTATTGCAAAAATATATACTGATAACTCCAATAATTGCAATAATACTGATAACAATTGCAATAATGATGATAAATAATTGCAAATATGATGATAATGATGATGATAATGTATGATAATGATGATAATGATGGATGGTAACATATAATGATGAAATCATGATAATGATGATGATAATAACCGAATTGTGCCTATATATAGAAAAAGGTATAAGAAAAACATTCCCAAAAAGTCGAAAAAGCGGCAAAATCTAGCGAAATATATCCTGTTTGAGAGTGTACTAAAAATGGAGGACGTTTTTTATCGGATTTCTTTGGTGTTTCGGCAATTATTAGGTAATATGATAATAATTACCAGAATTGTATTAATCATAACCTAATGATATACAAGTGAGAATAAATGAAATTTTGATAACTATTTGATATTATTAAAATTATTATTATGATTATTTTTTTATTATTATTATTATTATTATATTATTATTATTCTTATTATTATTACTATTATCTTAATTATTAGTATCATTGCCCAAAATCTATTATTCTGTAATAATAAACATAATAATACTAAGTATAAGTATAAATAATAATTGCTAGTGGTTATAAATTTGTTATTGATTATTATTATTGTTATTATTATCATTATTATTATTTGTACTGGTAAGTATAATGAGCAAAAAATAGTTATTAAACAGTAATAATTACAGTATGAACGATACCTAATGAAGATATGATATAAATATTATTTAAAAATCGTTATATTGTTTATTCTTATTGTTTTATTGCTATTCTTATTTTTGTGGTTATTAGTATTATTGCAGAAAATATTACTATAACTCCAATAAATTGCAATAAATATGATACATTGCCAGATGAATGATGATAATAATTGCATAGTGACGTGATGCACTAAAGAGGAAAAACTGATAATAGACATATGCGATTATGTGACGTGATATGATGATAATGATATGATAACGCTAATAATGAGATATATACATGATAATATGAGTGATAATAACGGATTGTGTCCATAATATAATATACAAAAGGTATCGAAAAACACTCCAAAGTCGAAAAAAGCGGCAAAATCTAGCGAAATAATAGCCTTTTGGAGAGTGTGAGGAGAAAAAAAAAGAAGAGGAGAAGGTTAGAGGTTGACCGGGTGAAGGTGGGAAGACGTTTTTTTCAAGTGGTTTCTTTGTGATGATTTTCGGCAATTATTAGGGTAATAATGATATAATTACCAGAATTGTATTAATCATACAATAATGATGATAACAGTGAGAATAAAGAGAATTTTTTGATAACATTTTAATCTTATTAAAAATTATTATTATTATTATTATATTATTATTGGATTATTATTATTATATTATTATTCTTAATTATTATTACTATTATCTTAATTATTAGTATCGATTGCCCACAAAATCTATTATATCTGTAATAATAACAATAATATAATAAGTCTAATATAATAATACTAATGCTAGTGTTATATATTGGTTTATTAGTATTATTATTGTTAGTATTTATCATATATTATTATTTGGACTGGTAGTATATTGCAAAAATAATTGTTATAAACAGTATAAATACAGTATAAACGATACGAATGAGAATGATATAAATTATTTTTATAATCGTTTATTATTGTTTTATTATTTATTGTGATTACTATTATTATTTTGTGGTTATTAGTATTATTTGCAGAAATATATACTATAACTCCATATATTCGCAATAATAAGATAACAATTGCAATAATGATGATAATAATTGCAATAAATGGATTATAATGATGATGATAAATGATGATAATGATATAATGGAGGATGATGCGATAATAATGAATGATATCATGATAATGATATGATAAGAACAGTAATGTGTACATATATATATAAAAAAGGTATAAGAAAAACATTCCCAAGTCGAAAAAGCGGCAAAATCTAGCGAAATATAGCCTTTGATGAGTGGTACTAAAAAAGGACGTTTTTTTCGCTTTTCTTTTGGTGATTTCGGCAATTATTAAGGTAATAATGCTAATAATTAACCAGAATTGTATTAGATCATAACAATAATGATGATATGTGAGAATAAGAGATTTGATAACATTGGAATATTATAAACTTATTATTATTATTATTATTATTATTACTTATTATTATATATATTATTATTATTATATTATGTTATTATTATTATTTTATTATACTACTATGATCTTATTATAGTATCATTGCCCAAAATCTATTTATCTTTAATAAAACAATAATAATAATAAGTATAAGTAGAATATAATAATGCATTGGTTTAATATTGTATTAGTATTATTTTGTTTTATTATCAGTATTATTATTTGTACTGGTAGTATCATTGCAGAATAATTATTGTAACAAATAATTACAGTATAACGATACTATGAAGATATTGATATAAATTCTTATTAGAAATCGTTATTATTGTTATTATTATTGGTTATTACGATTATTATTGTTTGTGGTTAATTGTATTATTGCAAAAATTATATACTATAACTCCAATAATATTGCAATAATAATGTAACAATTGCCATACTGATATAATAATTGCATAATGAGATATATGATGGTTAATGATAAATGATGGATAATGATGATGATAACGATAATAATTATGATAATCATGATATGATTATGATAATAACAGGATTGTGGCCATATATAATATAACAAAGGTATAAGCAAAAACTTCCATACAGTCGAAAAAGCGGCAAAATCTAGTCGAAAATATAAGGCCTTTTGAGAGTGTACTAAAAGGACGTTTTTTCGATTTCTTTGGTGATTTCGGCAATTATTAGGGTAATACTGGATAATAATTACCAGAAGTGGTTTAATCATAACAATATGATGAGAAAGTGAGATAAAGAGAATTTGATACATTTGAATATTATAAAATTATTATTATTATTAATTATTATTATTATTATTATTAGTAGTATATTATTAATTATTATTATTATTTATATTATTATTATTATTAGTATTACTATTATCTTATTATTAGTATCATTGCCCAAGAACATGCCTATTATATCTGTAATAATAACATAATAATAATAAGTATAGTATAATATAATAATGCAGTGGTTATAATATTGTTATTAGTATTATTATTGTTGATTATTATCATTATTATTATTTGTACTGGTAGGATAATTGCAAAATAATTATTATAACAGTAATAATTACAGTAAAGAACGATTACTAATGAAGATAATGTATAACTTATTATTATAAAATCGTTTATTTCATTGTTATTCACGTATTGTTATTACTATTATTATTGTTTGTGTTATTAGTTAATATTGCAAAAATATATACTATACTCCAATAATTGCAATAAAATGATAACAATTGCAATAATGATGATAATAATTGCAATAATGGATGATGATGATGATGATGATGATGATAAATGATGATAATGATGATGATAAATGATAATAATGATTGAAATCAGATAATGATGATGATAATAACAGGAATTGTGTCCTATATAATATAACAAAGGTATAAGAAAACATGCCCAAAAGTCGAAAAAGTGGCAAAAATCTAGCGAAATATCGCCTTTGAGAGTGTAGCAAAAAGACGTTTTTTCGATTCCTTTGGTATTTTCCGGCAATTATTCGGGTAATAATGATATATTACCAGATTGTATTAATCATAACATAATGATGTAAAATGTGAGAAATAAAAAAGGAGAATTTTGCTAACATTTGAATTTATTAAAATTATTATATATTATTATTATTATTATGATTTTATTCTTATTATTATTATTATTTTATTATTATTATTATTATTATTATACTATTATCTTAATATTAGTATCAATTGCCCAAAAATCTCTTATATCTGTAATAATAACAATAATATAATAAGTATAATTATCATAATAATAATGCTAGTGGTTATAATCATTGTTTATAGTATTATTATTGTTATTATTATCATTATTATTTTTTACTGTATTATAATTGCAAAATAATTATTATACAGTAATAATTACGTAAAATACGATACTATGAAGAAATGATATAAATTAAAAAAAAAAAAATTTACAAATTTATAAATCGTTATTATTGGTATTAATTATTGTTAGTACTATTATTATTGTTGTGTTATTATATATTGCAAAAATATATACTATACTCCAATAATGTGCAATAATAAAATGATAACTTGCCAATAATTACATATATAATTGGCATAATGATGTAATGAGTATGATATGATGATAATGATGAGGATACGATAATATTGTGAAATAAATCCTGATATGATGATGATATAACATAATTGTGTCCAGATATATATAAAAAAGGTATAATAACCAACAATTCCCAAAGTCGAAAAAGCGGCAAAATCCTGCGAAATATAGCCTTTGGATAGTGTACTAAAAAAGGACGTTTTTTCGATTTCTTTGGTGATTTTCGGGGCAATTATTAGGGTAATAATGATAATAATTACGCAGAATTGTATTATCATAACATAATGATGATAAAGTGAGAATAAAGAGAATTTTGAATAACATTTGAATATTATTAAACTTATTATTATATTATTATTATTAATTATTATTTATTTATTATTATTATTATTCTTATTATTATTATTATTATTATTATTATTACTATTATCTTAATTATTCGTATCATTGCCAAAATCTATTATATCTGTATTAATAACAATCAATAATAATAAGTATAAGTATATAATAATAATGCTAGTGGTTATAATATTGTTATTGTATTCTTATTTTTATTATTCATCATTATTTATTATTTGTACTGGGTAGTATAATTGCAAAAATAATTATTATAACAGTAATAATTACCAGTAATAACGATACTAATGAGATATGATATAAATTATTATTATAAAATCGTTATTATTTGTTATTATTATTGTATTACTAGTATTATTGTTGTGGTTAGTAGTATTATTGCAAAATATATACTATAACTCCAATAATTGCAATAAATTGATAACATTGCAATAATGATGATATAATTGCAATAGGATGATAATGATGCTGATAATGATGATATGATCTATAAGATGAAGATAGCGATAATAATGTATAATCATGATTAGATATGTAAGAACAGGAATTGTGTCCATATATAATATAAAAAAAGGATAAGAAAACACTCCCAAAAGTCTAAAAAAGGCGGCAAAATCTAGCGAAATATAGCCGTTGAGAGTGTACTAAATGGACGTTTTTTTTTCGATTTCTTGTGATTTCGGCAATTATTAGGTATATGAATGATATAATATCCAGAATTGTATTATCATAACAAAAACAATAATGTGATAAAAAGTGAGAATAAGAGAATTTTGATAACATTTGAATATTTAAAATTATATTATTTTATTATTATTATTATTATTATTATATATTATTATTATTTCTTATTATTATTATTATTATTACTATTATCTTAATTATTAGTATCATTGACTCAAAATCTATTATATCTGTACTAAGAACAATAATATAATAAGTATAAGTATAATAATAATACGGCTAGTGGTTATAATATTGTTATTGTATTATTATTGTTTTATTATCATTATTATTATTTGTACTGGTAGTATAATTGCAAAAATAATTAATTATAACAGTAATAATTCAGTAATAACGATACTAATGAGATAATGATATAAATTAGTATATAGAAATTCGTTATTATTTTATTATTATTGGTTATTACTATTATTATTGTTTTGGTTATTAGTATTATTGCAAAAAATTATATACTATAACTCCAGTAATTTCAATAATATGATAACATTGCAATAATGATGATAATATTGCAATAATGATGAATAATGATAATGATAATGAATGTATAATGATGATAATGATGATGAATAACGATATAATGATGATAATCATGATAATGAGTGAATGAGTGAGAACAGGAATTGTTTTCCATATATAATATAAAAAAGGTATAAGAAAACATTCCCAAAAGTCGAAAACGCGGCCAAAATCTAGCGAAATATAGCCTTTTGAGAGTGTACTAAAAAAGGACGGTTTTTTCGATTTCTTTGTGATTTCCGGCAATTATTATGGTAATAATGATAATAATTACCAAATTGTATAATCATAACAAATAAGGATGATAAAAGTGAGTAATAAAAGCTTTTGATAACATTTGAATATTATAAAATTATTATTATTATTATTATTATTATTATTATTATTATTATTATTATTATTATTATTATTATTATTATTATGATTATTATTATTATTATATATTCTATTATCTTAATTGTAGATACCATTTCCAAAAACTATTATATCTATACTAATACAATATAATAATAAGTATAAGTATAATAATAATATGCTAAAGTGGTTATAATATTGTTAGTATTAATTAAATATTGTTAATTATTATCAATTATTATTATTTGTACTGGTAGTATAATTGCAAAAATACATTATTATAACAGTAATAAATTACAGTAAAACGATACTATGAAAGATTAATGAATAAATTATATTATAAAATCGTTTATTTATTGGTATTATTATTGTTATTACGATTATTATTGTTGTGGTATTAGTAAATATTGCACAAATATATCCATAACTCCAATAATTGCAAATAATAATGATAACAATTGCAATATGTGATAATAATTGCAATAATGATGATAAGAGATGAGATAATGATTATATGATGATATGATGATGATAACGATAATAATGAGATAATCATGACTACTGATGATGATAGATGACAGGAATTGTGTCCAGATATAATATAACAAAGGTATAAGAAAAACATTCCTCAAGAGTCGAAAAGCGGCAAAATCTAGCGAAATATAGCCTGTTGAGAGTGTACTAAAAAAGGACGTTTTTGTTCGATTTCTTTGGTAGTTCGGCAATTATTAGGGTAATAATGATAATAATTACCAGAATTTTATTAATCATAAAATAATGATAAAAGTGAGAAATAAGAGAATTTGATAACATTTGAATATTAGTAAAAATTATTCTTATTATTATTATTATTTATTATTATTATTATTATTTATATTCTTTTTCTTATTATTATTATTACTATTATCTATATTAGTAATCATTGCCCAGAATATCTAATTATTATCTGAATAATAACCATAATATCTCAGTATAAGTATAATAATACTAATGCTAAGTGGTTATATATTGTTATTTAATATTATTATGTTATTATTATCATTATTATTATTTGTACTGGTAGTATAATTGCAAAAATAATTATTATAAAAGTAAATAATTACAGTAATAACGATACTAATGAAGATAAATGATATAAATTATTATTATAAAATCGTTTATTATTGTGTATTAATTATTGTTATTACTATTTATTTATTGTTGTGGTTATAGTAATATTGCAAAAATTATACTAATACTCCCATAATTGCAATAATAATGATAACATTGCAATAATGCTGATAATAATTGCAATAATTATGATAATTGATGAGAATGATGAAATGAATGATGATAACGATAATACTGATGATAAATCAGATAATGATGTGATAATAACAGTAATGTGGTCCATAATATAATAAAAAGAATTTATACGAAATACATTCCCACAAGTCGAAAAGCGGCAAAATCTAGGCGAATATAGCCTTTTGATAGTGTACACAAAAGGACGTTTTTCGATTTCTTTGGTGATTTCGGCAATTATTAGGGTAATAATGATATATTACCAGACTTGTATTAATACATAAATAATGATGAATAAAAGTGGATAAAGAGAATTTTGATAACTTTGAATATTTATTAAATTATTATTATTATTAGTATTATTATTTTTTTTTTTCATTTAAATTAAATTTTATTATTATTATTATTATTATTTTATTATTATTCTTATTATTATTATTACTATTATCTTAATTATTAGTATCATTGCCCAAAAATCTATATATCTGTATATAATAATAATAATAATTGTATAGAGTATAATAATAAGAATGCTAGTGGTTATATATTGTTATTAGTATTATTATTGTTATTATTATCATTATTATTATTTGTACTAGGTAGTATAATTTCAAATATTAGTATAACAGTAATAATTACAGTAATAACGATACTAATGGAAGAGATGATATAATTATTATTATAAAATGCGTTATTTTTTTATTATTATTTGTTAGTACTATTATTATTGTCTCGTGGTTATTAGTATTATTGCAAAAATATATACTATAACTCCAATAATTGCAATCATCATGATAACAATTGGTCAATAATTGATGATAATATGAAGGAGAACACGGGGGAAGTGATTTCATTTGCAATATGATGATATGATGAGGATAATGATAATATTAGATAATGTGATTAAGATGATGATAACGTAAAATGATGATATCGTGAAATGATTGAATGATAATAACAGGAATGTGTCCATATATAATATAAAAAAGGTAAGAAAAACATTCCAAGTCGAAAAAGCGGCAAAATCTAGCGCAATATAGCCTTTTGAGAGTGTACTAAAAAGGAGACGGTTTTTTTTTTTCGTTTCTTTGGTATATTTTCGGCAATTATTAGGGTAATAATGATAATAAATACCAGAATTGTATTAATCAATAACAAATGATGATAAAAGTGATAAAGAGAATTTTGATAACTTTGCATATTATAAAATTATTATTATTATTATTATTATTATTATTATTATTATTTTATTATTATTATTATTATTATTATTATTATTATTATTATTGATTTTATCTTAATTATTAAGTATCATTGCCCAAAAATTCTATTATATCGTAATAATAAACAATAATAATAATAAGTTAACTAGAATAATAATAATGCTAGTGGTTATATTATTTTTTGTTAGTAATTATTATTGTTATTAATTAATCATTATTATTATTTGTACTGGTAGTAATAATTGCAAAAATCTTATTATACCAGTAATAATTTACAGTATAACGATACTAAATGAAGATAATGATATAAATTATTATTAATAAAATCGTTATTATTGTTATTATTATTGTTATTCTATTATTTGTTGTGTTATTAGATATTGCCCAAAAATATCTACTATAACTCCATAATTGCAATAATATGATACAATTGCAATAATGATGAAATAATTCAATATTATGATAATGATAATGAAATGATATAAGATATAATGATATGAATAACGATAATAATGATAAGAATCATGATTATGATGATGATAAATAACAGGAATTGTGTCCATAGTATTGAGTAAAAAAAGTATAAAGACAAAATTTCCCAAAAGTCGAAAAGCTGCAAAATCTAGCGAATTATAACGCTTTTGAGAGTGTACTAAAAATGACGTTTTTCGATTTCTTTGGTGATTTCGGCAATTATTAGGGTAATAATGATAATAATTCCAAATGGTATTAATCATCATAATGATGATAAAAGTGAGATAAAGAGAATTTTGATAACATTTGAATATTAATTAAAATTATTATTATTAGTAGTATTCTTATTATTATTATTATTATTACTTATTATTATTATTATTATTATTATTATTATTATTACTATTGTATTAATTATTAGTATCATTGCCCAAAAATCTATTATATCTGTAATAATAACCATAATAATCATAAAGTATAAGTATAATATAATAATGCATAGTGGTTATAATATTGTTATTAGTATTATTATTGTTATTAGTATCATTATTTATTATTTGTACTGGTAGTATAATTGAAAAATAATTATTCTAACAGTAATATTACATATAACGATACTAATGACGATAATGATATATTATTATTATAAAAATCGTTATTATTGTTATTATTATTGTTTATTACTATTATATGTGTTGGTGGTTATTATTATTTTGCAAAAATGATATACTATAACTAACTCCAATAATTGCAATAATAATGATCACCAATTGCATAATGATGATAATAATTGCAATATTGGAAAAAAAAAATGGAGATGATGATGATAATTATGATATGCATATGATGATGATAACGATAATATGGATATCATCATGCATAATGATGATTGATAAAACATTAATTGTGTCCATTATAATATACAAAAGGTATAAGAAAAACATTCCCAAAAGTCGAAAAAGCGGCAAAATCTACGAAATATAGCCCTTTTTGAGAGTGTACTTAAAAAGGACGTTTTTTTTCTTCGATTCTTTGGTGTTTCGGCATTATTAGGGTAATAATGATAATAATTACCAGAATTGTATTTAATCATACAATAATGATGATAAAAGTGAGAATAAAAAAGAATTTTGATAACATTTTGAATATTATTAAAAATTATTATTATTTTTATTATATTATTATTATTATTATTATTATTATTATTATTATTATTATTATTATTATTATTATTACTATTATCTGAATTATTATATCTTGCCCAAAAATCTATTATATCTGTAATATACATAATAATAATAAGTATAAGATAATAATAATAATGCTAGTGGTTATAATATTGTTATTTAGTATTATTATTGTTATTATTATCATGTTTTATTTGTACGGGTAGTATAATTGCAAAAATAATTATTATAACAGTAATATTACAAGTAATAACGATACTAAATGATAATAATGATATAATTATTATTATAAAATCGTTATTATTGTTTATTATTATTGTTATTACTATTATTATTGTGTGGTTTTAGTATTGATTGCAAAATATTACTGAACTCCAATATTTGCAATAATAATGATAACATTTGCACTATAATGATGATTAAGATTGCAATATGCTGATAATGATGTATGATAATTAGATACTGATGATAATGATGTGTAACGATAATAATGATGATATCAATATAATGATGATGAATAATACAGGATTGTGTCCATATTAATAATAAAAAGGTATAAAAAAACATTCCCAAAAGTCGACAAAGCGGCAAAATCTAGCGAAATATAGCATTTTGAGAGTGTTTACTAAAAAAGGAAGTTTTTTTTCGATTTTCTTGGTGATTTCGGCAATTATTATGGTAATAATGATAATAATTACCAGAATTGTATTAATCATAACAATAATAGATGATAAAAGTGAGAATAAAGAGAATTTTGTAACATGTGAATATTATTACAATATTATTATTATATTATTCTTAATTATTTTATTATTATTACATTATTATTAGTATTATTAGTATTATTATTATTATTTATTATTTATTAATATTATTTAAATTATTATTATCATTGCCCAAAATCTATTATAGTCTGTAATAATAACAATCAATAATAATAAGTATAGTATATATAATAATGCCTAGTGTTATAAATTGGTTATATAGTATTATTATTGTTTATTATTATCATTATTATTATTGTACTGGTAGTATAATTGCAAAAATAATTATTATAACAGTAAGATTACAGTAATAACGATACTAATGAAGATAATGATATAAATTATTATTATAAAATTTCGTTATTATTGTTAATTATTATTGTATTCTATTATTATGTTGTGGTTTTAGTATTATTGCAAAAATATATACTATAACTCCAATAAGTGCAATAATAATGATAACAATTGCAATTATTATTATAATAAGTGCAATAATGATGATATGATATGATAATGATGATAATGATGATAATGAGATGATACGGAGAATAATGATGATAATCATGCTAATGATGATGATAATAACAGGAATTGTTCCATATATAATATAAAAAAAGGTATAATCAGAAAAACCTTCCCAAAGCCGAAAAAGCGGCAAAATCTAGCGAAATATAGCCTTTTGAGAGTATACTCCAAAATGACGTTTTTTCGATTTCTTTGGTGATTTCGGCAATTATTAGGGTAATAATGATAATAATTACCAGAATTGTATTAATCATAACAATAATGATGATAAAAGTGAGAATAAAGAGAATTTTGATAACATTTGAATATTATTAAAATATTATTATATATTATTATTATTATTATTATTATTATTAATTATTATTATTATTATTATTATTATTATTATTATTATTATTATTACTATTATCATTATTATTATTTGTACTGGTAGTATAAATTGCAAAAATAATTATTATAACAGTAATAAATACAGTAATACGATACTAATTAAGATAATGATATAAATAATTATTATAAAATCGTTATTATTGTTATTATTATTGTTATTACTATTATTATTGTTGTGGTTATTAGTATTATTGCAAAAATATATACTATAACTCCAATAATTGCAATAATAATGATAACAATTGCAATAATGATGATAATAATTGCAATAATGATGATATGATGATGTAATGATGATGATGATAATGAATGATGATAACGATAATAATGATGATAACATGATAATGATGATATAACAGGAATTGTGTCCATATATAATATAAAAAGGTATAAGAAAAACATTCCCAAAAGTCGAAAAAGCGGCAAATCTAGCGAAATATAGCCTTTTGAGAGTATACTCCAAATACGTTTTTTCGATTTCTTGGTGATTTCGGCAATTATTAGGGTAATAATGATAATAATTACCAGAATTGTATTAATCATAACAATAATGATGATAAAAGTGAGAATAAAGAATTTTATAACTTGAATATTTAAATATTATTATATATTATTATTTTATTATTATTATTATTATTATTATTTATTATTATTATTATTATTATTATACTATTATCTTAATTATTAGTATTATTGCCAAAAATCTATTATATCTGTAATAATACAATATAATAATAAGTCTAAATATAATAAAAATAATGCTATGGTTTATAATATTGTTATTAGTATTATTATTGTTATTATTATCATTATTATTATTGTACTGGTAGTATAATTGCAAAAATATTATTATAACAGTATAATTACAGTAATAACGATACTATAAATTGAAATAAATGATATAAATAATTATTATTTTTTAAAATTGTTTTATATAAAATTTTATTTGATTAATTTAAATTTTTTTTATATTATATATTTATTACTACAATTTGTAAT